>NC_054374.1:72310157-72338740 GCF_017654675.1 Xenopus laevis | reverse complement strand
GTTACAGAGTGGTTTGTTTAACATGTGTATTCTATTCTCCATATGGTTATATTATTTTTAAGAATTTTTGGTATTAGAATTTTAAGTAAATGTGATTCGTGTATTTGGTATGACCCAGCAAATGGACTGTTCTTATAAGCATGTGTATTGTTATTTTTCTAATGATATTTTAGTTATGGAAGTGTTTAATTATATAAGGTTTCTCAATCTAGAGTTATATTGCGATGGTTAGGGATAGATACTGGATAAGGTTTTTCTATATACATCTATATAGTGTTATAGTTGGTTTGCTTTACATGTGTATTCTATTATCCATATGGTTATGTTATTTTTAAGAATTTTCGGTATTAGAATTTTAAGTAAATGTCATTCATGTATTTGGTATGACCCAGCAAATGGACTGTTCTTATTAACACGTGTATTGTTATTTTTCTAATTATTTTTTCATTAATGAAGTGTTTAATTATATAAGGTTTTTCAATCTAGAGTTATATTGTGATGATTCTTGTATTGGGTAGAACCCAGCAAATGGACTGTTCTTATTAACATATGTATTGTTATTTTTCTAATTATGTTTTAGTTAATGAAGTGTTTATTCATTTAAGGTTTTTCAATCTTGAGTTATATTGTGATGGTTCTTGATAGATTCTAGATAAGGTTTTCTATATACATCTATATAGTGTCGTACTTAGTGGTTTGCTTTACATGTGTATTCTATTCTCCATATGGTTATGTCATTTTAGAATTTTCGGTATTAGATGTTCAAGTAATGTGATATATGTTTGGGTAATCAAAATTTTTTTCAAACATCTGACCCACGCAAAGGGAAAGGATGTGGTTTAATTGGGGTCCTCAGCAAAGGAATTTTTCTTATAATCATGTGTATTGTTGTTTTTCTAATGATATTTTAGTTAATGAAGTGTTGAATTATATAAGACTTTCAATCTACAGTTACATTATGATGGTTAGGGACAGCTTCTACATAAGGTTTTTCTATATTCATCGTTATAGTTTTATAGTTAGTGCTTTGTTTACATGTATATTCTATTCTCTATATGGTTGTGTTATTTTTAAGAATTTTTGGTATAGGTTTTAAGTAAATGTGATTCATGTATTGGGTAATTGATGTTCTTTAGGCCCTGGATAGACAATTGAATTGCTGAGTCTCCAAGGGGGTGGGTCCCTTTGCGGGGGATGACTAGCTTAACCAAATTGGTCCTTCATAGCGGGTTTGGTAGTGGGGCGGTTTTGATGGGCCTCTTTGGTGGAGCATATGACCCCAAACCAAGGGAAAGGGGTAGCGGTTCCTTGGGGTCCTCAGTAATTCAATTGTTCTCATAAACATTTATATTGTTATTTTTCTAATGGTATTTAGTTATGAAGTGTTTAATAATATAAGATTTACCAAGCTAGACTTATATTGTGATGGTTAGGGATAGATTTTATATAATGTTTTCATATACTCTGTATAGTGTTATAGTTAGTGGTTTGTTTACATGTGTATGCTATTCTCCATATGGTTATGTTATTTTTAAGAATTTTTTAAATTAGATTTTTAAGTAAATGTGATTCTTGTATTGGGTATGACCCAGCAAATGGACTGTTCTTATTAACATGTGTACTGTATTTTTCTAATGATGTTTTAGTTAATGAATTATTTCATTATATAGGGCTTTTCAATCTATAGTTATATTGTGATGGTTGGGGATAGCTTCTACATAAGGTTTTTCCTATATTCATTGGTTTAGTGTTACAGAGTGGTTTGTTTAACATGTGTATTCTATTCTCCATATGGTTATATTATTTTTAAGAATTTTTGGTATTAGAATTTTAAGTAAATGTGATTCGTGTATTTTGTATGACCCAGCAAATGGACTGTTCTTATAAGCATGTGTATTGTTATTTTTCTAATGATATTTTAGTTATGGAAGTGTTTAATTATATAAGGTTTCTCAATCTAGAGTTATATTGCGATGGTTAGGGATAGATACTGGATAAGGTTTTTCTATATACATCTATATAGTGTTATAGTTGGTTTGCTTTACATGTGTATTCTATTATCCATATGGTTATGTTATTTTTAAGAATTTTCGGTATTAGAATTTTAAGTAAATGTCATTCATGTATTTGGTATGACCCAGCAAATGGACTGTTCTTATTAACACGTGTATTGTTATTTTTCTTATTACTTTTTCATTAATGAATTGTTTAATTATATAAGGTTTTTCAATCTAGAGTTATATTGTGATGATTCTTGTATTGGGTAGAACCCAGCAAATGGACTGTTCTTATTAACATGTGTACTGTTATTTTTCTAATGATGTTTAGTTAATGAATTATTTCATTATATAAGGCTTTCAATCTATAGTTATATTGTGATGGTTGGGGATAGCTTCTACATAAGGTTTTTCCTATATTCATTGGTTTAGTGTTACAAAGTGGTTTGTTTAACATGTGTATTCTATTCTCCATATGTTCATATTATTTTTAAGAATTTTTGGTATTAGAATTTTAAAGTAAATGTGATTCGTGTATTTGGTATGACCCAGCAAATGGACTGTTCTTATAAACATGTGTATTGTTATTTTTTCTAATGGTATTTTAGTTATGGAAGTGTTTAATTATATAAGGTTTCTCAATCTAGAGTTATATTGCGATGGTTAGGGATAGATACTGGATAAGGTTTTTCTATATACATCTATATAGTGTTATAGTTGGTTAGCTTTACATGTGTATTCTCTTATCCATATGGTTATGTTATTTTAAGAATTTTCGGTATTAGAATTTTAAGTAAATGTCATTCATGTATTTGGTATGACCCAGCAAATGGACTGTTCTTATTAACACGTGTAGGGACAGCTTCTACATAAGGTTTTTCTATATTCATCGTTATAGTTTTATAGTTAGTGCTTTGTTTTACATGTATATTCTATTCTCTATATGGTTGTGTTATTTTTAAGAATTTTTGGTATAGGTTTTTTAAGTAAATGTGATTCATGTATTGGGTAATTGATGTTCTTTAGGCCTGGATAGACAATTGAATTGCTGAGTCTCCAAGGGGGTGGGTCCCTTTGCGGGGGATGACTAGCTTAACCAAATTGGTCCTTCATAGCGGGTTTGGTAGTGGGCGGTTTTGATGGGCCTCTTTGGTGGAGCATATGACCCCAAACAAAGGGAAAGGGTAGCGGTTCCTTGGGGTCCTCAGTAATTCAATTGTTCTCATAAACATTTATATTGTTATTTTTCTAATGGTATTTTAGTTAATGAAGTGTTTAATAATATAAGATTTACCAAGCTAGACTTATATTGTGATGGTTAGGGATAGATTTTATATAATGTTTTTGAATATACTCTGTATAGCGTTATAGTTAGTGGTTTGTTTTACATGTGTATGCTATTCTCCATATGGTTATGTTATTTTTAAGAATTTTTTAATTTAGATTTTTAAGTAAATGTGATTCTTGTATTGGGTATGACCCAGCAAATGGACTGTTCTTATTAACAGGTGTACTGTTTATTTTTCTAATGATGTTTTAGTTAATGAATTATTTCATTATATAAGGCTTTTTCAATCTATAGTTATATTGTGATGGTTTGGGGATAGCTTCTACATAAGGTTTTTCCTATATTCATTGGTTTAGTGTTACAGAGTGGTTTGTTTAAACATGTGGTATTCTATTCTCCATATGGTTATATTATTTTTAAGAATTTTTGGTATTAGAATTTTAAGTAAATGTGATTCGTGTATTTGGTTAGGGATAGATACTGGATAAGGTTTTTCTATATACATCTATATAGTGTTATAGTTGGTTTGCTTTACATGTGTATTCTATTATCCATATGGTTATGTTATTTTAAGAATTTTCGGTATTAGAATTTTAAGTAAATGTCATTCATGTATTTGGTATGACCCAGCAAATGGACTGTTCTTATTAACACGTGTATTGTTATTTTTCTAATTATTTTTTCATTAATGAAGTGTTTAATTATATAAGGTTTTTCAATCTAGAGTTATATTGTGATGATTCTTGTATTGGGTAGAACCCAGCAAATGGACTGTTCTTATTAACATATGTATTGTTATTTTTCTAATTATGTTTTAGTTAATGAAGTGTTTATTCATTTAAGGTTTTTCAATCTTGAGTTATATTGTGATGGTTCTTGATAGATTCTAGATAAGGTTTTTCTATATACATCTATATAGTGTCGTACTTAGTGGTTTGCTTTACATGTGTATTCTATTCTCCATATGGTTATGTCATTTTTAAGAATTTTCGGTATTAGATGTTCAAGTATATGTGATATATGTATTGGGTAATCAAAATTTTTTTTCAAACATCTGACCCCACGCAAAGGGAAAGGATGTGGTTTAATTGGGGTCCTCAGCAAAGGAATTTTTCTTATAATCATGTGTATTGTTGTTTTTCTAATGATATTTTAGTTAATGAAGTGTTGAATTATATAAGACTTTTCAATCTACAGTTACATTATGATGGTTAGGGACAGCTTCTACATAAGGTTTTTCTATATTCATCGTTATAGTTTTATAGTTAGTGCTTTGTTTTACATGTATATTCTATTCTCTATATGGTTGTGTTATTTTTAAGAATTTTTGGTATAGGTTTTTAAGTAAATGTGATTCATGTATTGGGTAATTGATGTTCTTTAGGCCTGGATAGACAATTGAATTGCTGAGTCTCCAAGGGGGTGGGTCCCTTTGCGGGGGATGACTAGCTTAACCAAATTGGTCCTTCATAGCGGGTTTGGTAGTGGGCGGTTTTGATGGGCCTCTTTGGTGGAGCATATGACCCCAAACAAAGGGAAAGGGTAGTGGTTCCCTTGGGGTCCTCAGTAATTCAATTGTTCTCATAAACATTTATATTGTTATTTTTCTAATGGTATTTTAGTTAATGAAGTGTTTAATAATATAAGATTTACCAAGCTAGACTTATATTGTGATGGTTAGGGATAGATTTTATATAATGTTTTTCAATATACTCTGTATAGTGTTATAGTTAGTGGTTTGTTTTACATGTGTATGCTATTCTCCATATGGTTATGTTATTTTTAAGAATTTTTTAAATTAGATTTTTAAGTAAATGTGATTCTTGTATTGGGTATGACCCAGCAAATGGACTGTTCTTATTAACATGTGTACTGTTATTTTTCTAATGATGTTTTAGTTAATGAATTATTTCATTATATAGGGCTTTTCAATCTATAGTTATATTGTGATGGTTGGGGATAGCTTCTACATAAGGTTTTTCCTATATTCATTGGTTTAGTGTTACAGAGTGGTTTGTTTAACATGTGTATTCTATTCTCCATATGGTTATATTATTTTTAAGAATTTTTGGTATTAGAATTTTAAGTAAATGTGATTCGTGTATTTTGTATGACCCAGCAAATGGACTGTTCTTATAAGCATGTGTATTGTTATTTTTCTAATGATATTTTAGTTATGGAAGTGTTTAATTATATAAGGTTTCTCAATCTAGAGTTATATTGCGATGGTTAGGGATAGATACTGGATAAGGTTTTTCTATATACATCTATATAGTGTTATAGTTGGTTTGCTTTACATGTGTATTCTATTATCCATATGGTTATGTTATTTTTAAGAATTTTCGGTATTAGAATTTTAAGTAAATGTCATTCATGTATTTGGTATGACCCAGCAAATGGACTGTTCTTATTAACACGTGTATTGTTATTTTTCTTATTACTTTTTCATTAATGAATTGTTTAATTATATAAGGTTTTTCAATCTAGAGTTATATTGTGATGATTCTTGTATTGGGTAGAACCCAGCAAATGGACTGTTCTTATTAACATGTGTACTGTTATTTTTCTAATGATGTTTTAGTTAATGAATTATTTCATTATATAAGGCTTTTCAATCTATAGTTATATTGTGATGGTTGGGGATAGCTTCTACATAAGGTTTTTCCTATATTCATTGGTTTAGTGTTACAGAGTGGTTTGTTTAACATGTGTATTCTATTCTCCATATGTTCATATTATTTTTAAGAATTTTTGGTATTAGAATTTTAAGTAAATGTGATTCGTGTATTTGGTATGACCCAGCAAATGGACTGTTCTTATAAACATGTGTATTGTTATTTTTCTAATGGTATTTTAGTTATGGAAGTGTTTAATTATATAAGGTTTCTCAATCTAGAGTTATATTGCGATGGTTAGGGATAGATACTGGATAAGGTTTTTCTATATACATCTATATAGTGTTATAGTTGGTTAGCTTTACATGTGTATTCTCTTATCCATATGGTTATGTTATTTTTAAGAATTTTCGGTATTAGAATTTTAAGTAAATGTCATTCATGTATTTGGTATGACCCAGCAAATGGACTGTTCTTATTAACACGTGTAGGGACAGCTTCTACATAAGGTTTTTCTATATTCATCGTTATAGTTTTATAGTTAGTGCTTTGTTTTACATGTATATTCTATTCTCTATATGGTTGTGTTATTTTTAAGAATTTTTGGTATAGGTTTTTAAGTAAATGTGATTCATGTATTGGGTAATTGATGTTCTTTAGGCCTGGATAGACAATTGAATTGCTGAGTCTCCAAGGGGGTGGGTCCCTTTGCGGGGGATGACTAGCTTAACCAAATTGGTCCTTCATAGCGGGTTTGGTAGTGGGCGGTTTTGATGGGCCTCTTTGGTGGAGCATATGACCCCAAACAAAGGGAAAGGGTAGCGGTTCCCTTGGGGTCCTCAGTAATTCAATTGTTCTCATAAACATTTATATTGTTATTTTTCTAATGGTATTTTAGTTAATGAAGTGTTTAATAATATAAGATTTACCAAGCTAGACTTATATTGTGATGGTTAGGGATAGATTTTATATAATGTTTTTCAATATACTCTGTATAGCGTTATAGTTAGTGGTTTGTTTTACATGTGTATGCTATTCTCCATATGGTTATGTTATTTTTAAGAATTTTTTTAATTAGATTTTTAAGTAAATGTGATTCTTGTATTGGGTATGACCCAGCAAATGGACTGTTCTTATTAACAGGTGTACTGTTATTTTTCTAATGATGTTTTAGTTAATGAATTATTTCATTATATAAGGCTTTTCAATCTATAGTTATATTGTGATGGTTGGGGATAGCTTCTACATAAGGTTTTTCCTATATTCATTGGTTTAGTGTTACAGAGTGGTTTGTTTAACATGTGTATTCTATTCTCCATATGGTTATATTATTTTTAAGAATTTTTGGTATTAGAATTTTAAGTAAATGTGATTCGTGTATTTGGTATGACCCAGCAAATGGACTGTTCTTATAAGCATGTGTATTGTTATTTTTCTAATGATATTTTAGTTATGGAAGTGTTTAATTATATAAGGTTTCTCAATCTAGAGTTATATTGCGATGGTTAGGGATAGATACTGGATAAGGTTTTTCTATATACATCTATATAGTGTTATAGTTGGTTTGCTTTACATGTGTATTCTATTATCCATATGGTTATGTTATTTTTAAGAATTTTCGGTATTAGAATTTTAAGTAAATGTCATTCATGTATTTGGTATGACCCAGCAAATGGACTGTTCTTATTAACACGTGTATTGTTATTTTTCTAATTATTTTTTCATTAATGAAGTGTTTAATTATATAAGGTTTTTCAATCTAGAGTTATATTGTGATGATTCTTGTATTGGGTAGAACCCAGCAAATGGACTGTTCTTATTAACATATGTATTGTTATTTTTCTAATTATGTTTTAGTTAATGAAGTGTTTATTCATTTAAGGTTTTTCAATCTTGAGTTATATTGTGATGGTTCTTGATAGATTCTAGATAAGGTTTTTCTATATACATCTATATAGTGTCGTACTTAGTGGTTTGCTTTACATGTGTATTCTATTCTCCATATGGTTATGTCATTTTAAGAATTTTCGGTATTAGATGTTCAAGTATATGTGATATATGTATTGGGTAATCAAAATTTTTTTTCAAACATCTGACCCCACGCAAAGGGAAAGGATGTGGTTTAATTGGGGTCCTCAGCAAAGGAATTTTCTTATAATCATGTGTATTGTTGTTTTTCTAATGATATTTTAGTTAATGAAGTGTTGAATTATATAAGACTTTTCAATCTACAGTTACATTATGATGGTTAGGGACAGCTTCTACATAAGGTTTTTCTATATTCATCGTTATAGTTTTATAGTTAGTGCTTTGTTTTACATGTATATTCTATTCTCTATATGGTTGTGTTATTTTTAAGAATTTTTGGTATAGGTTTTTAAGTAAATGTGATTCATGTATTGGGTAATTGATGTTCTTTAGGCCTGGATAGACAATTGAATTGCTGAGTCTCCAAGGGGGTGGGTCCCTTTGCGGGGGATGACTAGCTTAACCAAATTGGTCCTTCATAGCGGGTTTGGTAGTGGGCGGTTTTGATGGGCCTCTTTGGTGGAGCATATGACCCCAAACAAAGGGAAAGGGTAGTGGTTCCCTTGGGGTCCTCAGTAATTCAATTGTTCTCATAAACATTTATATTGTTATTTTTCTAATGGTATTTTAGTTAATGAAGTGTTTAATAATATAAGATTTACCAAGCTAGACTTATATTGTGATGGTTAGGGATAGATTTTATATAATGTTTTTCAATATACTCTGTATAGTGTTATAGTTAGTGGTTTGTTTTACATGTGTATGCTATTCTCCATATGGTTATGTTATTTTTAAGAATTTTTTAAATTAGATTTTTAAGTAAATGTGATTCTTGTATTGGGTATGACCCAGCAAATGGACTGTTCTTATTAACATGTGTACTGTTATTTTTCTAATGATGTTTTAGTTAATGAATTATTTCATTATATAGGGCTTTTCAATCTATAGTTATATTGTGATGGTTGGGGATAGCTTCTACATAAGGTTTTTCCTATATTCATTGGTTTAGTGTTACAGAGTGGTTTGTTTAACATGTGTATTCTATTCTCCATATGGTTATATTATTTTTAAGAATTTTTGGTATTAGAATTTTAAGTAAATGTGATTCGTGTATTTTGTATGACCCAGCAAATGGACTGTTCTTATAAGCATGTGTATTGTTATTTTTCTAATGATATTTTAGTTATGGAAGTGTTTAATTATATAAGGTTTCTCAATCTAGAGTTATATTGCGATGGTTAGGGATAGATACTGGATAAGGTTTTTCTATATACATCTATATAGTGTTATAGTTGGTTTGCTTTACATGTGTATTCTATTATCCATATGGTTATGTTATTTTTAAGAATTTTCGGTATTAGAATTTTAAGTAAATGTCATTCATGTATTTGGTATGACCCAGCAAATGGACTGTTCTTATTAACACGTGTATTGTTATTTTTCTTATTACTTTTTCATTAATGAATTGTTTAATTATATAAGGTTTTTCAATCTAGAGTTATATTGTGATGATTCTTGTATTGGGTAGAACCCAGCAAATGGACTGTTCTTATTAACATGTGTACTGTTATTTTTCTAATGATGTTTTAGTTAATGAATTATTTCATTATATAAGGCTTTTCAATCTATAGTTATATTGTGATGGTTGGGGATAGCTTCTACATAAGGTTTTTCCTATATTCATTGGTTTAGTGTTACAGAGTGGTTTGTTTAACATGTGTATTCTATTCTCCATATGTTCATATTATTTTTAAGAATTTTTGGTATTAGAATTTTAAGTAAATGTGATTCGTGTATTTGGTATGACCCAGCAAATGGACTGTTCTTATAAACATGTGTATTGTTATTTTTCTAATGGTATTTTAGTTATGGAAGTGTTTAATTATATAAGGTTTCTCAATCTAGAGTTATATTGCGATGGTTAGGGATAGATACTGGATAAGGTTTTTCTATATACATCTATATAGTGTTATAGTTGGTTAGCTTTACATGTGTATTCTCTTATCCATATGGTTATGTTATTTTTAAGAATTTTCGGTATTAGAATTTTAAGTAAATGTCATTCATGTATTTGGTATGACCCAGCAAATGGACTGTTCTTATTAACACGTGTAGGGACAGCTTCTACATAAGGTTTTTCTATATTCATCGTTATAGTTTTATAGTTAGTGCTTTGTTTTACATGTATATTCTATTCTCTATATGGTTGTGTTATTTTTAAGAATTTTTGGTATAGGTTTTTAAGTAAATGTGATTCATGTATTGGGTAATTGATGTTCTTTAGGCCTGGATAGACAATTGAATTGCTGAGTCTCCAAGGGGGTGGGTCCCTTTGCGGGGGATGACTAGCTTAACCAAATTGGTCCTTCATAGCGGGTTTGGTAGTGGGCGGTTTTGATGGGCCTCTTTGGTGGAGCATATGACCCCAAACAAAGGGAAAGGGTAGCGGTTCCCTTGGGGTCCTCAGTAATTCAATTGTTCTCATAAACATTTATATTGTTATTTTTCTAATGGTATTTTAGTTAATGAAGTGTTTAATAATATAAGATTTACCAAGCTAGACTTATATTGTGATGGTTAGGGATAGATTTTATATAATGTTTTTCAATATACTCTGTATAGCGTTATAGTTAGTGGTTTGTTTTACATGTGTATGCTATTCTCCATATGGTTATGTTATTTTTAAGAATTTTTTTAATTAGATTTTTAAGTAAATGTGATTCTTGTATTGGGTATGACCCAGCAAATGGACTGTTCTTATTAACAGGTGTACTGTTATTTTTCTAATGATGTTTTAGTTAATGAATTATTTCATTATATAAGGCTTTTCAATCTATAGTTATATTGTGATGGTTGGGCATAGCTTCTACATAAGGTTTTTCCTATATTCATTGGTTTAGTGTTACAGAGTGGTTTGTTTAACATGTGTATTCTATTCTCCATATGGTTATATTATTTTTAAGAATTTTTGGTATTAGAATTTTAAGTAAATGTGATTCGTGTATTTGGTATGACCCAGCAAATGGACTGTTCTTATAAGCATGTGTATTGTTATTTTTCTAATGATATTTTAGTTATGGAAGTGTTTAATTATATAAGGTTTCTCAATCTAGAGTTATATTGCGATGGTTAGGGATAGATACTGGATAAGGTTTTTCTATATACATCTATATAGTGTTATAGTTGGTTTGCTTTACATGTGTATTCTATTATCCATATGGTTATGTTATTTTTAAGAATTTTCGGTATTAGAATTTTAAGTAAATGTCATTCATGTATTTGGTATGACCCAGCAAATGGACTGTTCTTATTAACACGTGTATTGTTATTTTTCTAATTATTTTTTCATTAATGAAGTGTTTAATTATATAAGGTTTTTCAATCTAGAGTTATATTGTGATGATTCTTGTATTGGGTAGAACCCAGCAAATGGACTGTTCTTATTAACATATGTATTGTTATTTTTCTAATTATGTTTTAGTTAATGAAGTGTTTATTCATTTAAGGTTTTTCAATCTTGAGTTATATTGTGATGGTTCTTGATAGATTCTAGATAAGGTTTTTCTATATACATCTATATAGTGTCGTACTTAGTGGTTTGCTTTACATGTGTATTCTATTCTCCATATGGTTATGTCATTTTTAAGAATTTTCGGTATTAGATGTTCAAGTATATGTGATATATGTATTGGGTAATCAAAATTTTTTTTCAAACATCTGACCCCACGCAAAGGGAAAGGATGTGGTTTAATTGGGGTCCTCAGCAAAGGAATTTTTCTTATAATCATGTGTATTGTTGTTTTTCTAATGATATTTTAGTTAATGAAGTGTTGAATTATATAAGACTTTTCAATCTACAGTTACATTATGATGGTTAGGGACAGCTTCTACATAAGGTTTTTCTATATTCATCGTTATAGTTTTATAGTTAGTGCTTTGTTTTACATGTATATTCTATTCTCTATATGGTTGTGTTATTTTTAAGAATTTTTGGTATAGGTTTTTAAGTAAATGTGATTCATGTATTGGGTAATTGATGTTCTTTAGGCCTGGATAGACAATTGAATTGCTGAGTCTCCAAGGGGGTGGGTCCCTTTGCGGGGGATGACTAGCTTAACCAAATTGGTCCTTCATAGCGGGTTTGGTAGTGGGCGGTTTTGATGGGCCTCTTTGGTGGAGCATATGACCCCAAACAAAGGGAAAGGGTAGCGGTTCCCTTGGGGTCCTCAGTAATTCAATTGTTCTCATAAACATTTATATTGTTATTTTTCTAATGGTATTTTAGTTAATGAAGTGTTTAATAATATAAGATTTACCAAGCTAGACTTATATTGTGATGGTTAGGGATAGATTTTATATAATGTTTTTCAATATACTCTGTATAGTGTTATAGTTAGTGGTTTGTTTTACATGTGTATGCTATTCTCCATATGGTTATGTTATTTTTAAGAATTTTTTAAATTAGATTTTTAAGTAAATGTGATTCTTGTATTGGGTATGACCCAGCAAATGGACTGTTCTTATTAACATGTGTACTGTTATTTTTCTAATGATGTTTTAGTTAATGAATTATTTCATTATATAGGGCTTTTCAATCTATAGTTATATTGTGATGGTTGGGGATAGCTTCTACATAAGGTTTTTCCTATATTCATTGGTTTAGTGTTACAGAGTGGTTTGTTTAACATGTGTATTCTATTCTCCATATGGTTATATTATTTTTAAGAATTTTTGGTATTAGAATTTTAAGTAAATGTGATTCGTGTATTTTGTATGACCCAGCAAATGGACTGTTCTTATAAGCATGTGTATTGTTATTTTTCTAATGATATTTTAGTTATGGAAGTGTTTAATTATATAAGGTTTCTCAATCTAGAGTTATATTGCGATGGTTAGGGATAGATACTGGATAAGGTTTTTCTATATACATCTATATAGTGTTATAGTTGGTTTGCTTTACATGTGTATTCTATTATCCATATGGTTATGTTATTTTTAAGAATTTTCGGTATTAGAATTTTAAGTAAATGTCATTCATGTATTTGGTATGACCCAGCAAATGGACTGTTCTTATTAACACGTGTATTGTTATTTTTCTTATTACTTTTTCATTAATGAATTGTTTAATTATATAAGGTTTTTCAATCTAGAGTTATATTGTGATGATTCTTGTATTGGGTAGAACCCAGCAAATGGACTGTTCTTATTAACATGTGTACTGTTATTTTTCTAATGATGTTTTAGTTAATGAATTATTTCATTATATAAGGCTTTTCAATCTATAGTTATATTGTGATGGTTGGGGATAGCTTCTACATAAGGTTTTTCCTATATTCATTGGTTTAGTGTTACAAAGTGGTTTGTTTAACATGTGTATTCTATTCTCCATATGTTCATATTATTTTTAAGAATTTTTGGTATTAGAATTTTAAGTAAATGTGATTCGTGTATTTGGTATGACCCAGCAAATGGACTGTTCTTATAAACATGTGTATTGTTATTTTTCTAATGGTATTTTAGTTATGGAAGTGTTTAATTATATAAGGTTTCTCAATCTAGAGTTATATTGCGATGGTTAGGGATAGATACTGGATAAGGTTTTTCTATATACATCTATATAGTGTTATAGTTGGTTAGCTTTACATGTGTATTCTCTTATCCATATGGTTATGTTATTTTTAAGAATTTTCGGTATTAGAATTTTAAGTAAATGTCATTCATGTATTTGGTATGACCCAGCAAATGGACTGTTCTTATTAACACGTGTAGGGACAGCTTCTACATAAGGTTTTTCTATATTCATCGTTATAGTTTTATAGTTAGTGCTTTGTTTTACATGTATATTCTATTCTCTATATGGTTGTGTTATTTTTAAGAATTTTTGGTATAGGTTTTTAAGTAAATGTGATTCATGTATTGGGTAATTGATGTTCTTTAGGCCTGGATAGACAATTGAATTGCTGAGTCTCCAAGGGGGTGGGTCCCTTTGCGGGGGATGACTAGCTTAACCAAATTGGTCCTTCATAGCGGGTTTGGTAGTGGGCGGTTTTGATGGGCCTCTTTGGTGGAGCATATGACCCCAAACAAAGGGAAAGGGTAGCGGTTCCCTTGGGGTCCTCAGTAATTCAATTGTTCTCATAAACATTTATATTGTTATTTTTCTAATGGTATTTTAGTTAATGAAGTGTTTAATAATATAAGATTTACCAAGCTAGACTTATATTGTGATGGTTAGGGATAGATTTTATATAATGTTTTTGAATATACTCTGTATAGCGTTATAGTTAGTGGTTTGTTTTACATGTGTATGCTATTCTCCATATGGTTATGTTATTTTTAAGAATTTTTTTAATTAGATTTTTAAGTAAATGTGATTCTTGTATTGGGTATGACCCAGCAAATGGACTGTTCTTATTAACAGGTGTACTGTTATTTTTCTAATGATGTTTTAGTTAATGAATTATTTCATTATATAAGGCTTTTCAATCTATAGTTATATTGTGATGGTTGGGGATAGCTTCTACATAAGGTTTTTCCTATATTCATTGGTTTAGTGTTACAGAGTGGTTTGTTTAACATGTGTATTCTATTCTCCATATGGTTATATTATTTTTAAGAATTTTTGGTATTAGAATTTTAAGTAAATGTGATTCGTGTATTTGGTATGACCCAGCAAATGGACTGTTCTTATAAGCATGTGTATTGTTATTTTTCTAATGATATTTTAGTTATGGAAGTGTTTAATTATATAAGGTTTCTCAATCTAGAGTTATATTGCGATGGTTAGGGATAGATACTGGATAAGGTTTTTCTATATACATCTATATAGTGTTATAGTTGGTTTGCTTTACATGTGTATTCTATTATCCATATGGTTATGTTATTTTTAAGAATTTTCGGTATTAGAATTTTAAGTAAATGTCATTCATGTATTTGGTATGACCCAGCAAATGGACTGTTCTTATTAACACGTGTATTGTTATTTTTCTAATTATTTTTTCATTAATGAAGTGTTTAATTATATAAGGTTTTTCAATCTAGAGTTATATTGTGATGATTCTTGTATTGGGTAGAACCCAGCAAATGGACTGTTCTTATTAACATATGTATTGTTATTTTTCTAATTATGTTTTAGTTAATGAAGTGTTTATTCATTTAAAGGAAATCTATTCGTTCAAAACATAAATTTATTCAACTGATTACTTACTAGCTATTCAGAAAAAACACAAATAGAACATACCAGGCTTTCTTACATATTTAGGTAAATATTTAATAATTTGCATCATATACCTTAAGCAGCCATTTTAGGACATCTCAACTACTGCCTCTGGCCTGCGTGCTCGTTCACAGCATGCCTCATGTGACCATCATGACCTCACAGACACGCCTCCTTTTTTTAATTGGAGCATGGGACCATACGTCATTAGGAAGCGCCTTTCACCTTCTTCTAAAGGAAGTATACACTGGCCATTGAAAGCTGCATCGTGTTCTTTGCATTTATAAGAAATATTTTACAAAAGGTATGTATGTATAGTACAGTTTATCTTCTATCTGGTTGGTAACTTGTTTCAGAGCCATAATTTTCTTGTCACATGTGCTCTCATGTAAGTTCCCACATGGTTGTAGCTTAAAAACTGGGGGAGTGTTGGGGCCACTCCTGTTGGGGCTTCTGCTAACATGTAATACAAAAACGTAAAGCAACACAGATTCGCTGGCGTTCGCGTCGGCGCGCGCGCTCGCGCCGGCGCTCGCTCGCGTCGGCGCGCGTTCGCGTCGGCGCGCGCGCTCGCGTCGGCGCGCGCGCTCGCGTCGGCGCGCGCGCTCGCGTCGGCGCGCGTTCGCGTCGGCGCGTGCTCTCCTTAGTCTCTTTTTGTGTTACCACAAATTCTTGCACCAGCCAAGGAAGAAATTTTCCTTGCTGAGGTTGGTGGGGTCAGGGGTTTGTCCCTTTGCCATATGAGTGATGCATGAAAAATCTACAAAGCCTTCCAATCCTGGTAGAATTATAGTGCAAAGCACTGAGGCAAAATTAATAGCATAGCAAAGCCCTATTTTTTTTTTTCTTGGAGAGAGAAAATCCATATGCATATTAATATGAAGTTGTGCAAATAGCTAGAAATTTACAGTGCTACAGAACCACACTGGGCTAAATCTTTGCATCAAAGATTAGTTAATCTTTTTCGTTATGGGGATTTTCAATGGCACTAAAACTAGAATTGATTTGGATGCAGAGAGTCATCATTGTGAAAATGTGCACATATGGGAAGCCTGTATATTGGTAACTTACTATGCCTTGGCCGGATGATTAAAAGGGTTGTTAAATATACTTTTGTTGTATAGAGGTATTTTTTTGTCCATTTTTAATTTTTTTTTTTTTTTTGTGGTTTGAGTTATTTATCTTTTTATTCAGCCTCTCCCCAGTTTGCAATTTCAGCCATCTGGTTTCTAGGGTCCAAATTACCCTAGTAACCATGCACTGATTTAAATAAGAGACTGGAATATAAATAGGAGAGGCCTAAATAGAAAGATGAGCAACAAAAGTTGTACCCCCCTGCTGCTCACCTTTTTGGTGCCAGGTGGTTGTCTGTGCTAGCATAGTGAAGCAGTAATGCGGGGGATTTGAAGGCTGTAGAGGAAGTGAGTTGGGACGCTTTTCACTAACGCTGAGCGACTGTGTGTGAACTTTGCTGTGCTGTAGAGGAAGTAGACCCTGTGGTCTGGGCCCCCACGCAACCATGGGGTCTGCTTCCTCTATAGTTATGTCACTGCCCATAGGGATTGTAGTAGTTAATAAAATATCTCACATTATGCAATATTAAATGTTTCAGATGAGGTGCAAGTTCCCACACCTAATTGTGTCTACAATTGAATGCGACTAGTGCCTAACATAACAACATACAAGTGAAATTCTATGGTACCAAATTGTCTTATTCGATGTTTCTATTATTACCACAATCTTTACATTGGCACAGATTTACAGAAGGATGCTCCTCAGCTTTGCTTAGCTCAGGGCCTTGTACTCAAAGATTCATAAACTTTCAATTACACCCTTGTACCAGCAGCTCCTCTCAGAGTATTCATATAAAATAAATAGGTATATTAAAACTCAAAACAAACTATAGTAATCAACTGGTAATGATTGTCCAATGATGCTACTTTTGACAGACACAGTGTGATGCACAATTGCCAGCACTGACACACACATGCACAACTGACACAACGGGTTGATGCTCATGCACAATTCAACAGAAATCATGGATAATGTGAAATCACCAGAGGCATAGCCTGATGTGTGTGAACTTATTATCAATACATCAGTATATTTTATGAAATACTGTGGCTCTAAATAATAAATGGAAAACTGTGACAATTTCATTTTATGACATCCTCTGTGAGAGCGTCCCCTCAGAATTTCACGACAGCCAAAGTGAAAATGTCCCCCAGCATATCATGATAGCCACAGCACAGAATGCACATTAGATATGAGGGATCAACAGCCTGCACTTGGTGTCCTGTAATAAAAAAAACTTAACTACAGCTGGGATTGTTTACGCTGCAAAATGCAGGGCTGAACAGTCTTGCTGGATAGGAAATTTGTTATATAATTCTCCCACAAGGCTCAACCTGGCACAAACTCCCAGCTGTGGTGAATTTTCTTATTACAGGGCACCAGGGGTATACAGATAAATCTGTGTGTCCTGCTTTCCCCCCATCCTCCTCCATAATAACTTTGTACAGTAAGGAAATCCTTCTAACACTTTCCCCTCTGCTGGTAACACAGAAAGAATACAGGAAGTGACTCAAGTGCAGGAAGATCTCAGGAGGAAGTTGCGGATGTCAGCTTTTAAACTCTTGCAAGTAAATTGAGGTTTGTGCTATTAATATATGATAGATTATAATATACAAGTTTCATTGAGTTGTAACAAAATTAAATTTATTAGCTTTGATAAGAAGTGGTGATTTCACTAAGCATCAATAACTATAGTTCCTGCTTGGAATTAACATTTCATTTTTTTATAACATATATTTTGTGGAACAGGTTATTCACCTTCAAGCGCTTACTCCAGTTCAGTTGGTTTCACCAGAAATAAGACATTCTGAAGTACTATTTCTCATTTGTGACCATTTTTCTAATATTGAAGTTACATAGTTACATAGTTAAATTGGTTGAAAAAAGACAATGTCCATCAAGTTCAATCCCTCCAAATGAAAACCCAGCATCCATATACACACACCCCTCCTTACTTTCACATAAATTGTATATACTCATACCTATACTAACTATAGAGTTTAGTATCACAATAGCCTTTGTATTATGTCTGTCCAAGAAATCATCCAAGTCCCTCTTATAGTCATTAACTGAATCATCACCCGGCAGTGCATTCCCCAACCTCACTGTCCTGACTGTGATCAACCCCCTACTCTGTTCCTTTAAATGAAACTTCTTTTCTTCTAGTCTGAAGGGGAGGGGCCTCTGGTGATTCTCTTTATGGGTAAAAAGGTCCCCTGCTATTTGTCTATAATGTCCTCTAATGTACTTGTACAGTCTAATCATGTCCCCTCTCATGAGAGAAAATAAGCCCAACCTTGTCAGTCTCCCAGTCTCATCATTTAACCCTTCCCTCCCTCTAACCAGTTTAGTTGCACTTAGTCTCTGTACTCTCTCCAGCTCATTTATATCCCTCTTAAGGACTGGAGTCCTGCCCCCATACTCCAGATGAGGCCTCACCAGGGACCTATAAAGAGACATAATTATGTTTTCATCTCTTGAGTTAATGCCTCTTTTATACAAGACAGAAGTTGCCACAGAATGACACTGCCCAGAATTAAACAACTTGTTATCTACAAAAAACCCTAGATCCTTCTCATTTAAGGAAATTCCCAACACACTGCCATTTAGTATATAACTTGCATTTATATTATTTTTGCCAAAGTGCATAACCTTGCATTTATCTACATTGAACTTCATTTTCCAGTTTGCTGCCCAGTTTTTTCAACGTAGACAGATCACTCTGCAAAGTGGCAGCATCCTGCATGGAACCTATAGTTCTGCACAATTTAGTCTCATCTGCAAAATAGAAACAGTACTTTCAATGGCCACCTCCAGGTCATTAATAAACAAGTTGAAAAGCAAGGGACCTAGTACTGAGCCCTGTGGTACTCCACTAGCAACACTGGTCCAATTAGAAAAAAAAGTGGAAAATTACATTTTTAACCTTCTAAAGCAGCTCTGAGAGGACATCGTTGACTAACTGTTGGAAATTGATACGAAAGTTTAGTTGATCCATTTCTTCTGTTTGTTCCTGCTGAGCATAATCTCAGAGTTTCATGGCAGCTGTTAGACTTGATACAGTAGTTGCTAATACTCAAGAAATGCTGTTGAGAAATGTATCAACTAAATGTAGCAAATTGTAACAGTGTAGAATGTTCCTGTATCTATGTGATGTGCAATAGAAGACCTATTATTATAAATCTATTAGTTAGAATGTTTATTATTATTAATATAGATATCCAGATATTTGGGATCAATGTCAGGAAGGCATTGCTTTATGAATGATCCTGTTAGGTAAGTAGCAAAGAGAATTATTTTATTGTTAGACATCATTGATATAGTTAATACCTATGTAGAGTCCTAATATTATAAGCGGGTTGTGGAAAACTGAACTTTTCCTTAGAATTATAAGGCTCAGGTTACTACCAGCTAAGGTTGGGCCAAGCCGACCGAGCACTCTAGGCAACTCTAGGCTTGATAAAAGACCAGTTGGTCTGAAACGTTGCTGTAATGCCCTTGGTCCAATAAAGGCCGTTTTATTCAAGAACAGTGGGTGCTGGACTAACTTTTTTTGCACTCTAGGCAACCAGCCAGGCCAATTCCCCTCTCGCCACATGTGCCTGACCGCAAACTTAAGGTGCAGTGCTGAGAAAAGAACAGGACACTGAGGGCAGAGTGACAGAGGGCAGGGAACTCAGACTAGGGGTAGGCAGGAGAAGACACTTTTGTATGTACCTGTCCAGCACCCATCTATCCTTGTGCCCTAGGCAGGTACCTCTTCAGCCCTGCTTCCAAATCTTGTAGTATGCTTCTGTTCAGCTCCTCCACCTCCCATTTAGGGATGTAGCGAACTGCCGCCGATGTGTTCGCAAAAAATGCGAACGTTCGCGGACAGTTCGCGAACATTGAACACCGGCTGAAATCATTCGAATCGAACGATTTTAATCATTCGATCGAATGATTTTCGTTCGAATCGAACGATCAGAAGATGGTAACCATTCGATCTAATGCTTTTCATTCGATCGAATGTTAAAATCGTTCGATCGTTCGATTAGAATGATTTTAGCGTTCGATTGAATGAAAAGCATTAGATCGAATGCTTACAATCGTTCGAACGAATGGAAATCATTAAAATTTTTTAGCGGTCGAAGTAATTTGAATGGTCCTAGCGATTTTTATTCGAATCAAACGCAAACCCAAATTGCGAATGTTCCCAAATGTTCGCGAACAATCGGCGGATTATATACATAGTATTCAGTACATATATACACTATGCCAGTGACACAGTGATTTGTCTGTCTGTTTATACCTTAAATGCTTAATCTGTTTGTTGAGAAAATGCTACAGAGATGCTTTCCTATACCTAGAACTGAATTTTGGACACTGCAATGCGTTTCTTCACATCTTTTATACAGCTGTCTTGTGCTATATTATTTCAACAGTCAAGTCTATTTCAACAGACTTGACTGTTGAAATAATATAGCACAAGACAGCTGTATAAAAGATGTGAAGAAACGCATTGCAGTGTCCAAAATTCAGTTCTAGGTATAGGAAAGCATCTCTGTAGCATTTTCTCAACAAACAGATTAAGCATTTAAGGTATAAACAGACAGACAAATCACTGTGTCACTGGCATAGGAGTTTATTGCTATTTGTACTGAAGGTACATAGGAATCTTTTAAGCAGCATAGGCAGCAGGATACACTTAGATATATACATTATAATACAGAATTACAGTGTACAATGATAAAGTGCAGTAAGTACAATGTGAAGCAGAATTATGGAGTATAATAATAAAGTGCAGTAAGTACGGATATTTGTTAGAGTAATAGTGAGATCATGAGGTTAAATAAGTCATATTGATTCTTGCTTTTTTCCATCATTTGGAATCACTCTCCATTCATCTCATCTGGACCCAGTTATTTAGTTTCCCTCATTTGGACCTGTTTGTGATTAATGTAACTGCTCTTAGAAACAAGTTGTTAAAATTATTTACTTCTTGTTTTTATACTTTCAGGCCTTTTCCAGAATAGTTGCGCTTGTGCCCTGCATGACTCTATCGCTAGTAATAGCTTTAATTTTGTTCATACACATCTTCTAGTCTAGATTGGATATTGCTGGGAGTGTTGTGGTGATAATTCGTTCAGCAGTTCTTACCAATCTTTGGATGGAGTTTTTCCTGTTGTTTAATGCTGCCATAGTACACTGCTATTTTGCCAGTTAAAATGCTCTTGATTGTGGCTCTATTAAAGTTCACTTGCGCCATCTTGTTGAATCTGCACTGCTTCAGTCGGCTAAGGACATAAAGATGCTGATGAGTTTTTTTGATTATGGCATTAGTGTTGCCAGTCCACTTTACGCAATATGTAGCCATAGAAATGTGATGCTCTCAACCTGCATTGACATTCAAATTGTAGTGGTTCTATCTATCTATCTATTATGTTTTTCCTACATTGAGGATTAGTTATGTTAGTTAAGTTATGTCTGAGTTTGTAATAAGTGAAACGTGGGCTTTTCTCTCTGCTGAAAACTGTTTAATTTTTAACGTTAATTCATCGGAGTCAATAACTTAGTTGGCCAAAATACTTTGTGGTTAATGTGTTTCCATAGTGTGGTCTAAATGGTGAGCCTGATGTTGTGCTGGTTTCCAAATCCATCTGACACTTTACAGGCAGAAGTGAAGTGCAAATGTTGAAGGAACAATCTTTACACAGGGATAGGGATGGCATGCAACACAAGACAATCACCATAGAAATGGTAGTTGAGACAATATTGATGCAGGGATACCAATGTCATGTTAGACATGTTAACATAGGGATGACAGGTAAGACTACCAGCTAAGAAAGTTCACTTATCCCTTGTTAGACCCACAAGTGTAGGAAATAGACCTATATTTCAATTCCATTTAGGGATTCCTTGATAAAACTATAAATTATTTAATGAATATAAGCAGCAAAATTATTTATATTTACTTTCTTTTATTAGGCAAATATATTTTTGCAAAGTATGCTTACAGCACTTCTAATGAAAAGCACATTTTATAGGAATCTTGTTGAGCACAAGGGCCGAAATTAATTGTTTTGCACCCCTAGACCAGTAAAGCGGCAGAACCTCCCCACCAGCGAGAATGCATGTGCCGACTAGCACAAGCACTCAAACCCACATCGCCTACACAATCATGAACATGCAATGGAACGTGCAAGCATTGTGTTACAGACATTGTGTTACAGAACAGTGCCCATTCTGTAGTAAGAGGGGTATACTATTATTATTATCAGTATTATAATTCTTAGTCAGACAATTGTTTCCAATTTTTTAAGACTGCAGCAAAACTCAGCACATGCATCTAGCTGAAATGATTCACAATCCCATCGTATTGGCAACAATGATTGGTGTCGGTGCGGCAACTGCAAGCCTATGCCTACTGTCAAAGATCAAAATGCTGTCAAGAAATCGATGTTCTTGAAAAATATTTTGATGAACCCATTAATTGCATAGTGGAAGTTGAATTTCTCAGAAGTAGATGTCTCAGTCGTGAAGACGTTGAAATTCATTTTATGTTTTATGAATATATATAGACAAAGAGGACCTGGACAAGACCATAATAGGTAAAATGAAGGTAGATTTTATTTATTTTTTATGGTAAAGACTTATTTATAATAAAAATCTGTTTTTCATAATATTATTTGGTTTTTGAGACTGTATTGCATTTTTAACCCTGTTTTATTGTTTGATACATGATTTTAGAAATGGTATATAAAGACGTACTCTGGATGGATTTGTCACAGTGTGTGCTTTTAATAGCATTTGGCAGCGCATGCACAGTCCGAGGCATTTGCCGGTTCAGTCCTACTGCACATGTGCCAAAAGTCACAAAGGTTCTTGAAAAACAATCAGAACTTTCTGACTTTCGGGCACATGCGCAGTAGAGGCATTTGGCTACAGGGGAGGTATTTTTGCGCTTAGGGGTTGAATTCTCATTTAAGTTGCAATAATGCGAGTTTAAAAAATGTCTTAAAAAGCACTGGTTTTGACAGAGCTTTGTAGTTTGTTAGCTTGGAGTATAATTTATTAATTTATTTAATTAAAGTAATTAAAGGAGAAGGAAATTGTAAAATAGAATAAGGCTAGAAATGCAGTATTTTGTATACTAAACATAAACATGAACTTACTGCACCACAAGCCTAATCAAACAAATGATTTAATGCTTTCAAAGTTGGCCACAGGGGGCTGTCATCTTGTAAACTTTGTTAAACATCTTTGCCTGACCCTGACCCTGCACATGCTCAGTGTGGTCTGGGCTGCTTAGGGATCATCATAAACAAAGCTGCTCATTAAAGAAAGTAAAATTGCATTTTACTTTTTGTCTTTCCTTGTCCTTTAAATCAGTAATATTAGTTAAATTTTCAATCTACATCCATATATTACTTAGGAAGCCCATCAGTTTGGCCTTGTACACAGATTCAAAGTATAAAACCATCTTAGCAGGACATTGTACAACTACTTCCATTTTGTTGGACTGGCTATTCTACTAATAATATAATTTCATAGGATCCTATATGCCTTGCCTTGTTCATGCTACACTAATACTGTCATTAGTATCATACCCTCTCAACTGTTATGTTTTCTGGTGGTACAGTCCTGATTTTGGCAGATCATGGCATGAGTCCCAGGTTTTTTCACTCCAGTGTCCCTAGTTTCGATTTGAACTACAGCACTGACACTAGAAAAAGCTACAAAAGTTTCTGAAAGGTATTTAATTGAGGCTTTTTGACAGAGAGTGCTAAACACCTGCTTTAGATACATTTGCAACCATTTAAGTTAAGCAATGATACAATTGTAAGTAATAAGATAAGCAGGCCTCTTGGGGAAACGGACTCACAGCATAAAGGCCCATTTTATCTTCATTAGCAAAAAAGATAAAATTTCCAGAAATTTGTTCAAACTTTCTTACCTGGCAAATTTCTAAGATGAAAATGGTTATTAGGGGGTGTGGCAATAAATTTTTTGCGGCTACACATGTCACTACTTTTTGTACCTATGCTTTGTAGTATGCTTTCATGATATGTGATAACACATATGATGATACATATGACAATACATATGATGATCTTAATTTCCTTGAACTGTTACATGTATTTATACAGACTATGTATTTATTTTACAGGGATTTAAGACAGTAGCTTATCGTTCCTTTATTACTGCTGTTTATGGATATCTTGGAAAGAAGAATCGAAGGCCTTTACCATCCTGTATGGTTAATGCTATTAGGGCTCAGTTTCCAGATCCTGATGGATTATATTTAGGTTACATGGCATTAGATTATAATGCTTCTGAAATGTCTATGGAGTTTTAAAGTGCAACAAACTAAGTATTTATTTGAAGTTTCAGACACTTAAATGATAGAATTTGCCTTTCCTTTTATTATGAATATCTGAGTTATAATCTATAATGATAAAAATAAAAGCAGAAGAAAAGTCTGCAAATGTTAGGCACCCCCAAGTGATTGTATTTACTTACCTGAAACCTGGGCCAGTGCTTCTATCAGCCGAAATCTGCAGTGGCCCAGGGTTATACCAGTGAGCATCACGAAGCGATCCTCTTCTGTCTTCCTCTTTCTTTGTGCGGTTGCGCATGTTCATTAGATTGTAAAGCCGAACTTTAACTAAAAAGTTGCCTATTTTGTTCTAACTGCACATATGTTTTCCCCGGAAATTTAAAAAAAGAAGAAGCCAGAAGATCTCTCTGTGGTGCTCCCCTGGTATAACCCTGGGCGGTGCAGTATTCTGCTGATAGAAGCACTGGCCCAGGGTTAAAGGTAAGTCAATATATCACTTGAGGGTGCCTAACATTTGGCACCCCCCAAGTGCAAACAGACTTTTCTTCTTCTGCCAAATACATACATTTTATTTGCTGGCAGACTGTGACACAATCTGCCAGAAAAGTTATTTTGCCTGGCTATTAATGGAATGTGTAAACTGCATATTGCTATTGATTCTGGGCTCCGACTGTTCTAGGATTGATTAATGTAGCAGGCTGGCATGACAGAGGATAAGCTGGGGAGACCAAAAACTCCCAAGAGATCCTTTTTCATTTTCCCCATAGCACCAAATAACATGTAATAAAATGACTACCATGTACACCTAACAGTTGTAAGAATAGGCCCTGGACATTATGTTCCCTGGAGGGTCATAATATTCTTAGTACACTTTGGATTCTTCACAAGAATGCAATAACAGCAGACACATGACAACCACACACCTGCTGTTTGAGACTTCATTAGTTCACTCTGCCAGCCATGTCTATGAGTGTGTTTTTTTTTAATCACACTTTTTTTCAATGTATAATGACCATACAAAATGTTTTTTTTTGTTTTAAACAACATTGCAGAATAAAATTTTTTTAAATGAAAGCAGTTTATTAATGAATATTCAAGCAAGATAAAGATCATTTTCACATTTTGCCCCTATGTTATTTTTGAGTGATACAAGAAAGTATGTTACAAGATGCACAGGGCATTATATGAGACAAGAAGCCAAAATCATATTAGATAAATACCATACAATGGGTCATACACTGTATGGCAGAATTTATTTTGTTCTGATTATTGTGACATGCAGCTGGAAAGACTGAAACAGGTAGTGAAAATAAGCTGTGTCTCCTTTTTGATTCTTCAGCTATCATTGCACCATACGCTAGGGGAATATGGTACAATACCATATGAAATTGTTTTACCTACCATATGCAGAAATTTACTGATATCCATAGTGCTATAATATTGGTTAGGATTGTCAAGCCACAGTACATGAATAGAAAAATGTCTGAAACTGTTCAAAAAGCATCTATGCATATTTCTGCCTTCCACCAATTCAGATTGCCAGGCATAACAGCTTCCACTGAGATGACTCTCTACATTGGAAAGTTTAATTGACAGCTGGCCATGCATTGTGTGGCTCTTTTATGCTCTCACTTTATATGCAACTGAATGTTAATATTAGATGTGTAATTACTGTCTCATGTGCTTACATCTCTACATGCTTATTTGCAGACTGCTGGGATCAGGAAAACTTCAGGTGGGCGCCTTCGCTTCTAACCTTTAGACAATTTCATGGTCATTCCATGGCAAAAAAATCTGTTATAAGGGAAGAATATAATAAGTAGATATGGACTAGGATCATAAAGAGGTTGAGTGAAGAGAGGAGGAAAATAGTTTGGAAAGTAGGCCTGTGTTCTAATGTTTTCTGGTGGGCTCTTTTCATCCCCAGTCCAACACTGCTTGTTTGTGACCATGGTTTTAAAAGCTCAGTAACACATACAGTTTAAAGTAACAAATCTTAACTATTGTTACCACAAGGTAACAAGCTTACTTCAACTTACATTTTTTAACTGCTTCATCCTGAAGCACACTTACCCAAATGTATTTTAGAGGCTATGCTGCAGTTTTAAAACAGGAAGCATCAAACACATATATATATATATATATGTGGTCACACAGCAGCAGTGCTGAAGTCAGCCCAGAGATGCGTCATTTTGCGTATTTCGGGCTGCCTTTAGCTTCATCCTGCAGTGTGTGGAGTGCACACAGGCTGATCGAATTTAGGTCAACAGAGCTGTGGTACTAGGCAAATCAGCTTCTCTCAGCTTGCAAAATTACAAAGGCTGCTAACAGCCAGAGACTTCATCCTGTGGGTCTATAGCCTTGTGTTTGCAATCTGCCATCTACCAAAGCTGGACAGAGAAAACAGAGATACACATTTTAACTGCAGAGAAATACCAAAAGGTCTGACTTCTGGTTTAGGGCAGAAGCTAGTACGCGGGTATGTATGTGTCTCTGTTGTCATACAACAAAGGGAAGTGTTAAGAGGGATGAATCAATTCATGTGTGCTTACAAGAGCGGACATAGGCTATTTTGTAGCCCCAGGTGCGCGCTGCAGCCCCCTGCCAGGGCTTCCAGTTTCAGTTCAACACAAAAACAGCAGCAACTCTGGTTATGGTGAAAAATTGAAACTTTACTTACAGTGACAAGGCAACGTTTTTCGGGCCCCTTACGACCCTTTGTCAAGCATGCGCAGTAGCAACATTTTCCGGCTCAAACTACTGCGCATGCGCTGTAATTTCTTTTTTCCGGAAACTTTACGCATGCGCAGTACGTGTTGAGCCGGAAATGTTCTACTGCGCTGCGCGAAAAACGGCTTGTAGCAGAAGAGGAATCAGACTTCGTTTCGCAGCAAGATGGTTCCTGTGAACTCCGTGGACAAAGGACCTGCGCCGAGGGGTAAGTACCCTGTGGCCGAGACTTAGGGGCATTTGCCCAAGGGGGGAGGTAGGTCCAGGGGGGAGGAGGGAGGGGGGCCTATGGGGGGATGGGGGGGAATGGCAGCACTTGCGCTATCCACGTTGAATTCTCCCTTTAAAGGAACTCTTGCATGGGTTTAGAACCCAAGGCTTGAAGCATCTTTAGTTAGTCCCTTGATCACACCACGTTCACAAACTTTGCTAACGGAGTAGGTAAATGAGGCGGAAATGATGCAAATCGCTTCGGATGTCATTTCTACCATCACACTGTGATTGTTTGCAAAATATAAATGAAGCAAACATCTGTTGAATTAACTCTTTTTCATCATTGCTGTATAACTTGCCATTTTTGAACCAGTAAAACACTACTAATGGTTTCCTATGGGGTAATGCTGACGGCAGGGAGACAGGGAGGTCATCATGAGTACAGATATACAGTTCTTTTAAGTAAGGATTTCATATTGTCCATTACTATGACAATCGGCCATCTCTTGCCAATATCCTTTAAAGGGGTGGTTCACACCTTCTAAACACTTTTTTCAAATCAGTTGTTTTTATTTTTCCTCCAGAATAAAAGACTTTTTTTCAAATTACTTTCCATTATTTAATTTTTTACTGTTTTTCCAAAATTTAGGGGGTCGAATTTCGAGGAGGAAAAATCCCTTGGAGAATTCGACCAGTGGAAATAGATTCGAATAGGGATTATTTATGGGCGAATTTTTGCCTGGCGAATGGTCGAGATTAAGGCGTAATTCGCCGGGGACCGAATAATCGAAGCGAATCGAATATTCGATAGGAAGGATTTTCATCCTCGATCAAAATGCTTCATCATTCGACCAATAACTCCGGTAGGTTTTATTTGGCTAAAGTAAGGAGTTGAAATGATTTTTAAAATTGTAAACTTTTAGTTGCAGTGTATTTTTCATCGACCGCATTTGATTTGTTCGAATAGTCACAGCGTTTTTTCATTCCGTGTTGAGGAGGGCCCCAAAAACCACCAACGAATTCGAGGATTTTTTTATTCTATTTATGTCCGCCCCGAAGTTTAGTAATCTGCACGCTAAAGTTTAAAGTTTAAATGTCCCTG
>NC_054374.1:72186090-72309157 GCF_017654675.1 Xenopus laevis | reverse complement strand
CATATCTTTCCCTTGGTGGGGTCAGATGTTTTGAAAAAAAATTTGATTACCCATACATATATCACATATACTTGAAAATCTAATACCGAAAATTCTTAAAAATGACATTAACCAATATAAGAGAATAGAAACGCATGTAAAGCAAAACCACTAAGTACGACACTATATTTAGATGTATATAGAAAAACCTTATCAGAAATCTATCAAGAACCATCACAATTAAATCAAGATTGAAAAACCATGATACTTGAAAATCTATACCAAAATTCTAAAAATGACGATAACCATATGGAGAATAGAATACACATGTTAAAGCAAACCACTAAGTACGACACTATATAGATGTATATAGAAAAACCTTATTCTAGGATCTATCAAGAAACCAATCACAATATAAACTCAGATTGAAAACCTTAAATGAATTAAACACTTCATTAACTAAAACATAATGAGAAAAAATAACAATTCATATGTTTAATAAGAACAGTTCCATTTTGCTGGTTCTACCCAATACAAGATCTCACAATATAACTCTAGATTTGAAAAACTTTATATAATTAAACACTTCATAATGAAAAAATAATTAGAAATAACAAATACACGTTGTTAATTAAGACGTTCCATTTTGCTTGGGTCATAAACCAAATAACATGAATGCATTTATCTTAAAATTCTTTTAATACCCGAAAATCTTAAAAATAACAACCATAATGGATAAATGAATACAACATGTTAAAGGCAAAAACCAACTATTAACACTATTATAGATGTATATAGAAAAACCTTTATCCAAGTATCTATCCCTACCTCGCAATATAACTCTAGATTGAGAAACCTTATATATTAAACACTTCCATAACTAAAATATCATTAGAAAAATTAACAATACCACATGTTTATTAAGGAACAGTCCATTTGCGGGTTCATACCAAAATACAGCGGAACACATTTACTTAAAATTCTAATACCAAAAATTCTTAAAAATAATATAACCATATGGAGAATAGAATACACATGTTAAACAAACCACTCTGTAACACTAAACCAATGAATATAGGAAAAACCTTATGTAGAAGCTATCCCCAACCATCACAATATAACTATAGATTGAAAAGCCTTATATAATGAAATAATTCATTAACTAAAACATCATTAGAAAAATAACAGTACACATTGTTAATAAGAACAGTCCATTTGCTGGGTCATACCCAATACAAGAATCACATTTACTTAAAAATCTAATTAAAAAATTCTTAAAAATTAACATAACCATATGGAGAATAGCATACACATGTAAAACAAACCACTAACTATAACACTATACAGAGTATATTGAAAAACATTATATAAAATCTATCCCTAACCATCACAATATAAGTCTAGCTTGGTAAATCTTATATTATTAAACACTTCATTAACTAAAATACCATTAGAAAAATAACAATATAAATGTTTATGAGAACAATTGAATTACTGAGGACCCCAAGGGAACCGCTACCCTTTCCCTTTGTTTGGGGTCATATGCTCCACCAAAAGAGGCCCATCAAAACCGCCCACTACCAACCCGCTATGAAGGACCAATTTGGTTAAGCTAGTCATCCCCCGCAAAGGGACCCACCCCCTTGGCGGCTCAGCAATTCAATTGTCTATCCAGGCCTAAAGAACATAATTACCCATACATGAATCACATTTACTTAAAAAACCTATAACCTTACCAAAAATTTCTTAAAAATAACACAACCATATAGAGAATAGAATATACATGTAAAACAAAGCACTAACTATAAAACTATAACGATGAATATAGAAAAACCTTATGTAGAAGCTGTCCCTAACCATTCATAATGTAACTGTAGATTGAAAAGTCTTATATAATTCAACACTTCATTAACTAAAATATCATTAGAAAAACAACAATACACATGATTTATAAGAAAAATTCCTTTGCTGAGGACCCCAATTAAACCAATCCTTTCCCTTAGCGTGGGGTCAGATGTTTGAAAAAAAACATTTTGATTACCCAATACATATATCACATATACTTGAACATCTAATACGAAAATTCTTAAAAATGACATAACCATATGGAGAATAGAATACGCATGTAAAGCAAACCACTAAGTACGACACTATATAGATGTATATAGAAAAACCTTATCTAGAATCTATCAAGAACCATCACAATATAACTCAAGATTGAAAAACCTTAAATGAATAAACACTTTCATTAACTAAAACATAATTAGAAAAATAACAATACATATGTTAATAAGAACAGTCCATTTGCTGGGTTCTACCCAATACAAGAATCACCACAATATAACTCTAGATTGAAAAACCTTATATAATTAAAACACTTCATTAATGAAAAAAATAATTAGAAAAATAACAATACATATGTTAATAAGAACAGTCCATTTGCCTGGGACATACCAAATACATGAATGACATTTACTTAAAATTCTAATACCGAAAATTCTTAAAAATAACATAACCATATGGATAAATAGAATACACATGTAAAGCAAACCAACTTATAACACTATATAGGATGTATATAGAAAAACCTTATCCAGTATCTATCCCTAACCATCGCAATATAACTTCTAGATTGGAGAAACCTTATATAATTAAACACTTCCATAACTAAAATATCATTAGAAAAATAACAATACACATGTTATAAGAACAGTCCATTTGCTGGGTCATACCAAATACACGAATCACATTTACTTAAAATTCTAATACCAAAAATTCTTAAAAATAATATAACCATATGGAGAATAGAATGCACATGTTAAACAAACCACTCTGTAACACTAAACCAATGAATATAGGAAAAACCTTATGTAGAAGCTATCCCCAACCATCACAATATAACTATAGATTGAAAAGCCTTATATAATGAAATAATTCATTAACTAAAACATCATTAGAAAAATAACAGTACACATGTTAATAAGAACAGTCCATTTGCTGGGTCATACCCAATACAAGAATCACATTTACTTAAAAATCTAATTAAAAAAATTCTTAAAAATAACATAACCATATGGAGAATAGCATACACATGTAAAACAAACCAGTAACTATAACACTATACAGAGTATATTGAAAAACATTATATAAAATCTATCCCTAACCATCACAATATAAGTCTAGCTTGGTAAATCTTATATTATTAAACACTTCATTAACTAAAATACCATTAGAAAAATAACAATATAAATGTTTATGAGAACAATTGAATTACTGAGGACCCCAAGGGAACCGCTACCCTTTCCCTTTGTTTGGGGTCATATGCTCCACCAAAGAGGCCCATCAAAACCGCCCACTACCAAACCCGCTATGAAGGACCAATTTGGTTAAGCTAGTCATCCCCCGCAAAGGGACCCACCCCCTTGGGGGCTCAGCAATTCAATTGTCTATCCAGGCCTAAAGAACATCAATTACCCAATACATGAATCACATTTACTTAAAACCTATACCAAAAATTCTTAAAAATAACACAACCATATAGAGAATAGAATATACATGTAAAACAAAGCACTAACTATAAAACTATAACGATGAATATAGAAAAACCTTATGTAGAAGCTGTCCCTAACCATCATAATGTAACTGTAGATTGAAAAGTCTTATATAATTCAACACTTCATTAACTAAAATATCATTAGAAAAACAACAATACACATGATTATAAGAAAAATTAGTTTGCTGAGGACCCCAATTAAACCATATCCTTTCCTTTGCGTGGGGTCAGATGTTTGAAAAAAAAATTTGATTACCAATACATATATCACATATACTTGAAAATCTAATACCGAAATTCTTAAAAATGACATAACCATATGGAGAATAGAATACGCATGTAAAGCAAACCACTAAGTACGACACTATATAGATGTATATAGAAAAACCTTATCTAGAATCTATCCCTAACCATCGCAATATAACTCTAGATTGAGAAACCTTATTTAATTAAACACTTCGATAATTAAAATATCATTAGAAAAATAACAATACACATGTTTATAAGAACAGTCCAATTTCTGGGTCATACCAAATACACGAAAATCTAATACCGAAAATTCTTAAAAATGACATAACCATATAGAGAATAGAATACACATGTAAAGCAAACCACTAAGTACGACACTATATAGATGTATATAGAAAAACCTTATCTAGAATCTATCAAGAACCATCACAATATAACTCAAGATTGAAAAACCATATACTTGAAAATCTAATACCAAAAATTCTTAAAAATGACATAACCATATGGAGAATAGAATACACATGTAAAGCAAACCACTAAGTACGACACTATATAGATGTATATAGAAAAACCTTATCTAGAATCTATCAAGAACCATCACAATATAACTCAAGATTGAAAAACCTTAAATGAATAAACACTTCATTAACTAAAACATAATTAGAAAAATAACAATTCATATGTTAATAAGAACAGTCCATTTGCTGGGTTCTACCCAATACAAGAATCATCACAATATAACTCTAGATTGAAAAACTTTATATAATTAAACACTTCATTAATGAAAAAATAATTAGAAAAATAACAATACACGTGTTAATAAGAACAGTCCATTTGCTGGGTCATACCAAATACATGAATGGCATTTACTTAAAATTCTAATACCGAAAATTCTTAAAAATAACAACCATATGGATAATAGAATACACATGTAAAGCAACCAACTATAACACTATATAGATGTATATAGAAAAACCTTATCCAGTATCTATCCCTAACCATCGCAATATAACTCTAGATTGAGAAACCTTATATAATTAAACACTTCCATAACTAAAATATCATTAGAAAAATAACAATACACATGTTTATAAGAACAGTCCATTTGCTGGGTCATACCAAATACACGAATCACATTTACTTAAAATTCTAATACCAAAAATTCTTAAAAATAATATAACCATATGGAGAATAGAATACACATGTTAAACAAACCACTCTGTAACACTAAACCAATGAATATAGGAAAAACCTTATGTAGAAGCTATCCCCAACCATCACAATATAACTATAGATTGAAAAGCCTTATATAATGAAATAATTCATTAACTAAAACATCATTAGAAAAATAACAGTACACATGTTAATAAGAACAGTCCATTTGCTGGGTCATACCCAATACAAGAATCACATTTACTTAAAAATCTAATTAAAAAAATTCTTAAAAATAACATAACCATATGGAGAATAGCATACACATGTAAAACAAACCACTAACTATAACACTATACAGAGTATATTGAAAAACATTATATAAAATCTATCCCTAACCATCACAATATAAGTCTAGCTTGGTAAATCTTATATTATTAAACACTTCATTAACTAAAATACCATTAGAAAAATAACAATATAAATGTTTATGAGAACAATTGAATTACTGAGGACCCCAAGGGAACCGCTACCCTTTCCCTTTGTTTGGGGTCATATGCTCCACCAAAGAGGCCCATCAAAACCGCCCACTACCAAACCCGCTATGAAGGACCAATTTGGTTAAGATAGTCATCCCCCGCAAAGGGACCCACCCCCTTGGGGATTTAGCAATTCAATTGTCTATCCAGGCCTAAAGAACATCAATTACCCAATACATGAATCACATTTACTTAAAAACCTATACCAAAATTCTTAAAAATAACACAACCATATAGAGAATAGAATATACATGTAAAACAAAGCACTAACTATAAAACTATAACGATGAATATAGAAAAACCTTATGTAGAAGCTGTCCCTAACCATCATAATGTAACTGTAGATTGAAAAGTCTTATATAATTCAACACTTCATTAACTAAAATATCATTAGAAAAACAACAATACACATGATTATAAGAAAAATTCCTTTGCTGAGGACCCCAATTAAACCACATCCTTTCCCTTTGCGTGGGGTCAGATGTTTGAAAAAAAATTTGATTACCCAATACATATATCACATATACTTGAAAATCTAATACCGAAAATTCTTAAAAATGACATAACCATATGGAGAATAGAATACGCATGTAAAGCAAACCACTAAGTACGACACTATATAGATGTATATAGAAAAACCTTATCTAGAATCTATCAAGAACCATCACAATATAACTCAAGATTGAAAAACCTTAAATGAATAAACACTTCATTAACTAAAACATAATTAGAAAAATAACAATACATATGTTAATAAGAACAGTCCATTTGCTGGGTTCTACCCAATACAAGAATCATCACAATATAACTCTAGATTGAAAAACCTTATATAATTAAACACTTCATTAATGAAAAAATAATTAGAAAAATAACAATACACGTGTTAATAAGAACAGTCCATTTGCTGGGTCATACCAAATACATGAATGACATTTACTTAAAATTCTAATACCGAAAATTCTTAAAAATAACATAACCATATGGATAATAGAATACACATGTAAAGCAAACCAACTATAACACTATATAGATGTATATAGAAAAACCTTATCCAGTATCTATCCCTAACCATCGCAATATAACTCTAGATTGAGAAACCTTATATAATTAAACACTTCCATAACTAAAATATCATTAGAAAAATAACAATACACATGCTTATAAGAACAGTCCATTTGCTGGGTCATACCAAATACACGAATCACATTTACTTAAAATTCTAATACCAAAAATTCTTAAAAATAATATAACCATATGGAGAATAGAATACACATGTTAAACAAACCACTCTGTAACACTAAACCAATGAATATAGGAAAAACCTTATGTAGAAGCTATCCCCAACCATCACAATATAACTATAGATTGAAAAGCCTTATATAATGAAATAATTCATTAACTAAAACATCATTAGAAAAATAACAGTACACATGTTAATAAGAACAGTCCATTTGCTGGGTTCTACCCAATACAAGAATCATCACAATATAACTCTAGATTGAAAAACCTTATATAATTAAACAATTCATTAATGAAAAAGTAATAAGAAAAATAACAATACACGTGTTAATAAGAACAGTCCATTTGCTGGGTCATACCAAATACACGAATCTCATTTACTTAAAATTCTAATACCAAAAATTCTTAAAAATAATATAACCATATGGAGAATAGAATGCACATGTTAAACAAACCACTCTGTAACACTAAACCAATGAATATAGGAAAAACCTTATGTAGAAGCTATCCCCAACCATCACAATATAACTATAGATTGAAAAGCCTTATATAATGAAATAATTCATTAACTAAAACATCATTAGAAAAATAACAGTACACATGTTAATAAGAACAGTCCATTTGCTGGGTCATACCCAATACAAGAATCACATTTACTTAAAAATCTAATTAAAAAAATTCTTAAAAATAACATAACCATATGGAGAATAGCATACACATGTAAAACAAACCACTAACTATAACACTATACAGAGTATATTGAAAAACATTATATAAAATCTATCCCTAACCATCACAATATAAGTCTAGCTTGGTAAATCTTATATTATTAAACACTTCATTAACTAAAATAGTATTAGAAAAATAACAATATAAATGTTTATGAGAACAATTGAATTACTGAGGACCCCAAGGGAACCGCTACCCTTTCCCTTTGTTTGGGGTCATATGCTCCACCAAAGAGGCCCATCAAAACCGCCCACTACCAAACCCGCTATGAAGGACCAATTTGGTTAAGCTAGTCATCCCCCGCAAAGGGACCCACCCCCTTGGCGGCTCAGCAATTCAATTGTCTATCCAGGCCTAAAGAACATCAATTACCCAATACATGAATCACATTTACTTAAAAACCTATAACCTATACCAAAAATTCTTAAAAATAACACAACCATATAGAGAATAGAATATACATGTAAAACAAAGCACTAACTATAAAACTATAACGATGAATATAGAAAAACCTTATGTAGAAGCTGTCCCTAACCATCATAATGTAACTGTAGATTGAAAAGTCTTATATAATTCAACACTTCATTAACTAAAATATCATTAGAAAAACAACAATACACATGATTATAAGAAAAATTAGTTTGCTGAGGACCCCAATTAAACCATATCCTTTCCTTAGCGTGGGGTCAGATGTTTGAAAAAAAACATTTGATTACCCAATACATATATCACATATACTTGAACATCTAATACCGAAAATTCTTAAAAATGACATAACCATATGGAGAATAGAATACGCATGTAAAGCAAACCACTAAGTACGACACTATATAGATGTATATAGAAAAACCTTATCTAGAATCTATCAAGAACCATCACAATATAACTCAAGATTGAAAAACCTTAAATGAATAAACACTTCATTAACTAAAACATAATTAGAAAAATAACAATACATATGTTAATAAGAACAGTCCATTTGCTGGGTTCTACCCAATACAAGAATCACCACAATATAACTCTAGATTGAAAAACCTTATATAATTAAACACTTCATTAATGAAAAAATAATTAGAAAAATAACAATACATATGTTAATAAGAACAGTCCATTTGCTGGGACATACCAAATACATGAATGACATTTACTTAAAATTCTAATACCGAAAATTCTTAAAAATAACATAACCATATGGATAATAGAATACACATGTAAAGCAAACCAACTATAACACTATATAGATGTATATAGAAAAACCTTATCCAGTATCTATCCCTAACCATCGCAATATAACTCTAGATTGAGAAACCTTATATAATTAAACACTTCCATAACTAAAATATCATTAGAAAAATAACAATACACATGTTTATAAGAACAGTCCATTTGCTGGGTCATACCAAATACACGAATCACATTTACTTAAAATTCTAATACCAAAAATTCTTAAAAATAATATAACCATATGGAGAATAGAATGCACATGTTAAACAAACCACTCTGTAACACTAAACCAATGAATATAGGAAAAACCTTATGTAGAAGCTATCCCCAACCATCACAATATAACTATAGATTGAAAAGCCTTATATAATGAAATAATTCATTAACTAAAACATCATTAGAAAAATAACAGTACACATGTTAATAAGAACAGTCCATTTGCTGGGTCATACCCAATACAAGAATCACATTTACTTAAAAATCTAATTAAAAAAATTCTTAAAAATAACATAACCATATGGAGAATAGCATACACATGTAAAACAAACCAGTAACTATAACACTATACAGAGTATATTGAAAAACATTATATAAAATCTATCCCTAACCATCACAATATAAGTCTAGCTTGGTAAATCTTATATTATTAAACACTTCATTAACTAAAATACCATTAGAAAAATAACAATATAAATGTTTATGAGAACAATTGAATTACTGAGGACCCCAAGGGAACCGCTACCCTTTCCCTTTGTTTGGGGTCATATGCTCCACCAAAGAGGCCCATCAAAACCGCCCACTACCAAACCCGCTATGAAGGACCAATTTGGTTAAGCTAGTCATCCCCCGCAAAGGGACCCACCCCCTTGGGGGCTCAGCAATTCAATTGTCTATCCAGGCCTAAAGAACATCAATTACCCAATACATGAATCACATTTACTTAAAAACCTATACCAAAAATTCTTAAAAATAACACAACCATATAGAGAATAGAATATACATGTAAAACAAAGCACTAACTATAAAACTATAACGATGAATATAGAAAAACCTTATGTAGAAGCTGTCCCTAACCATCATAATGTAACTGTAGATTGAAAAGTCTTATATAATTCAACACTTCATTAACTAAAATATCATTAGAAAAACAACAATACACATGATTATAAGAAAAATTAGTTTGCTGAGGACCCCAATTAAACCATATCCTTTCCTTTGCGTGGGGTCAGATGTTTGAAAAAAAAATTTGATTACCCAATACATATATCACATATACTTGAAAATCTAATACCGAAAATTCTTAAAAATGACATAACCATATGGAGAATAGAATACGCATGTAAAGCAAACCACTAAGTACGACACTATATAGATGTATATAGAAAAACCTTATCTAGAATCTATCCCTAACCATCGCAATATAACTCTAGATTGAGAAACCTTATTTAATTAAACACTTCGATAATTAAAATATCATTAGAAAAATAACAATACACATGTTTATAAGAACAGTCCAATTTCTGGGTCATACCAAATACACGAAAATCTAATACCGAAAATTCTTAAAAATGACATAACCATATAGAGAATAGAATACACATGTAAAGCAAACCACTAAGTACGACACTATATAGATGTATATAGAAAAACCTTATCTAGAATCTATCAAGAACCATCACAATATAACTCAAGATTGAAAAACCATATACTTGAAAATCTAATACCAAAAATTCTTAAAAATGACATAACCATATGGAGAATAGAATACACATGTAAAGCAAACCACTAAGTACGACACTATATAGATGTATATAGAAAAACCTTATCTAGAATCTATCAAGAACCATCACAATATAACTCAAGATTGAAAAACCTTAAATGAATAAACACTTCATTAACTAAAACATAATTAGAAAAATAACAATTCATATGTTAATAAGAACAGTCCATTTGCTGGGTTCTACCCAATACAAGAATCATCACAATATAACTCTAGATTGAAAAACTTTATATAATTAAACACTTCATTAATGAAAAAATAATTAGAAAAATAACAATACACGTGTTAATAAGAACAGTCCATTTGCTGGGTCATACCAAATACATGAATGGCATTTACTTAAAATTCTAATACCGAAAATTCTTAAAAATAACAACCATATGGATAATAGAATACACATGTAAAGCAAACCAACTATAACACTATATAGATGTATATAGAAAAACCTTATCCAGTATCTATCCCTAACCATCGCAATATAACTCTAGATTGAGAAACCTTATATAATTAAACACTTCCATAACTAAAATATCATTAGAAAAATAACAATACACATGTTTATAAGAACAGTCCATTTGCTGGGTCATACCAAATACACGAATCACATTTACTTAAAATTCTAATACCAAAAATTCTTAAAAATAATATAACCATATGGAGAATAGAATACACATGTTAAACAAACCACTCTGTAACACTAAACCAATGAATATAGGAAAAACCTTATGTAGAAGCTATCCCCAACCATCACAATATAACTATAGATTGAAAAGCCTTATATAATGAAATAATTCATTAACTAAAACATCATTAGAAAAATAACAGTACACATGTTAATAAGAACAGTCCATTTGCTGGGTCATACCCAATACAAGAATCACATTTACTTAAAAATCTAATTAAAAAAATTCTTAAAAATAACATAACCATATGGAGAATAGCATACACATGTAAAACAAACCACTAACTATAACACTATACAGAGTATATTGAAAAACATTATATAAAATCTATCCCTAACCATCACAATATAAGTCTAGCTTGGTAAATCTTATATTATTAAACACTTCATTAACTAAAATACCATTAGAAAAATAACAATATAAATGTTTATGAGAACAATTGAATTACTGAGGACCCCAAGGGAACCGCTACCCTTTCCCTTTGTTTGGGGTCATATGCTCCACCAAAGAGGCCCATCAAAACCGCCCACTACCAAACCCGCTATGAAGGACCAATTTGGTTAAGATAGTCATCCCCCGCAAAGGGACCCACCCCCTTGGGGATTTAGCAATTCAATTGTCTATCCAGGCCTAAAGAACATCAATTACCCAATACATGAATCACATTTACTTAAAAACCTATACCAAAAATTCTTAAAAATAACACAACCATATAGAGAATAGAATATACATGTAAAACAAAGCACTAACTATAAAACTATAACGATGAATATAGAAAAACCTTATGTAGAAGCTGTCCCTAACCATCATAATGTAACTGTAGATTGAAAAGTCTTATATAATTCAACACTTCATTAACTAAAATATCATTAGAAAAACAACAATACACATGATTATAAGAAAAATTCCTTTGCTGAGGACCCCAATTAAACCACATCCTTTCCCTTTGCGTGGGGTCAGATGTTTGAAAAAAAAATTTGATTACCCAATACATATATCACATATACTTGAAAATCTAATACCGAAAATTCTTAAAAATGACATAACCATATGGAGAATAGAATACGCATGTAAAGCAAACCACTAAGTACGACACTATATAGATGTATATAGAAAAACCTTATCTAGAATCTATCAAGAACCATCACAATATAACTCAAGATTGAAAAACCTTAAATGAATAAACACTTCATTAACTAAAACATAATTAGAAAAATAACAATACATATGTTAATAAGAACAGTCCATTTGCTGGGTTCTACCCAATACAAGAATCATCACAATATAACTCTAGATTGAAAAACCTTATATAATTAAACACTTCATTAATGAAAAAATAATTAGAAAAATAACAATACACGTGTTAATAAGAACAGTCCATTTGCTGGGTCATACCAAATACATGAATGACATTTACTTAAAATTCTAATACCGAAAATTCTTAAAAATAACATAACCATATGGATAATAGAATACACATGTAAAGCAAACCAACTATAACACTATATAGATGTATATAGAAAAACCTTATCCAGTATCTATCCCTAACCATCGCAATATAACTCTAGATTGAGAAACCTTATATAATTAAACACTTCCATAACTAAAATACCATTAGAAAAATAACAATACACATGTTTATAAGAACAGTCCATTTGCTGGGTCATACCAAATACACGAATCACATTTACTTAAAATTCTAATACCAAAAATTCTTAAAAATAATATGAACATATGGAGAATAGAATACACATGTTAAACAAACCACTCTGTAACACTAAACCAATGAATATAGGAAAAACCTTATGTAGAAGCTATCCCCAACCATCACAATATAACTATAGATTGAAAAGCCTTATATAATGAAATAATTCATTAACTAAAACATCATTAGAAAAATAACAGTACACATGTTAATAAGAACAGTCCATTTGCTGGGTTCTACCCAATACAAGAATCATCACAATATAACTCTAGATTGAAAAACCTTATATAATTAAACAATTCATTAATGAAAAAGTAATAAGAAAAATAACAATACACGTGTTAATAAGAACAGTCCATTTGCTGGGTCATACCAAATACATGAATGACATTTACTTAAAATTCTAATACCGAAAATTCTCAAAAATAACATAACCATATGGATAATAGAATACACATGTAAAGCAAACCAACTATAACACTATATAGATGTATATAGAAAAACCTTATCCAGTATCTATCCCTAACCATCGCAATATAACTCTAGATTGAGAAACCTTATATAATTAAACACTTCCATAACTAAAATATCATTAGAAAAATAACAATACACATGTTTATAAGAACAGTCCATTTGCTGGGTCATACCAAATACACGAATCACATTTACTTAAAATTCTAATACCAAAATTCTTAAAAATAATATAACCATATGGAGAATAGAATGCACATGTTAAACAAACCACTCTGTAACACTAAACCAATGAATATAGGAAAAACCTTATGTAGAAGCTATCCCCAACCATCACAATATAACTATAGATTGAAAAGCCTTATATAATGAAATAATTCATTAACTAAAACATCATTAGAAAAATAACAGTACACATGTTAATAACAACAGTCCATTTGCTGGGTCATACCCAATACAAGAATCACATTTACTTAAAAATCTAATTAAAAAAATTCTTAAAAATAACATAACCATATGGAGAATAGCATACACATGTAAAACAAACCACTAACTATAACACTATACAGAGTATATTGAAAAACATTATATAAAATCTATCCCTAACCATCACAATATAAGTCTAGCTTGGTAAATCTTATATTATTAAACACTTCATTAACTAAAATACCATTAGAAAAATAACAATATAAATGTTTATGAGAACAATTGAATTACTGAGGACCCCAAGGGAACCGCTACCCTTTCCCTTTGTTTGGGGTCATATGCTCCACCAAAGAGGCCCATCAAAACCGCCCACTACCAAACCCGCTATGAAGGACCAATTTGGTTAAGCTAGTCATCCCCCGCAAAGGGACCCACCCCCATGGGGGCTCAGCAATTCAATTGTCTATCCAGGCCTAAAGAACATCAATTACCCAATACATGAATCACATTTACTTAAAAACCTATACCAAAAATTCTTAAAAATAACACAACCATATAGAGAATAGAATATACATGTAAAACAAAGCACTAACTATAAAACTATAACGATGAATATAGAAAAACCTTATGTAGAAGCTGTCCCTAACCATCATAATGTAACTGTAGATTGAAAAGTCTTATATAATTCAACACTTCATTAACTAAAATATCATTAGAAAAACAACAATACACATGATTATAAGAAAAATTAGTTTGCTGAGGACCCCAATTAAACCATATCCTTTCCTTTGCGTGGGGTCAGATGTTTGAAAAAAAAATTTGATTACCCAATACATATATCACATATACTTGAAAATCTAATACCGAAAATTCTTAAAAATGACATAACCATATGGAGAATAGAATACGCATGTAAAGCAAACCACTAAGTACGACACTATATAGATGTATATAGAAAAACCTTATCTAGAATCTATCCCTAACCATCGCAATATAACTCTAGATTGAGAAACCTTATATAATTAAACACTTCCATAACTAAAATATCATTAGAAAAATAACAATACACATGTTTATAAGAACAGTCCATTTGCTGGGTCATACCAAATACACGAATCACATTTACTTAAAATTCTAATACCAAAAATTCTTAAAAATAACATAACCATATGGATAATAGAATACAAATGTAAAGCAAACCAACTATAACACTATATAGATGTATATAGAAAAACCTTATCCAGTATCTATCCCTAACCATCGCAATATAACTCTAGATTGAGAAACCTTATATAATTAAACACTTCCATAACTAAAATATCATTAGAAAAATAACAATACACATGCTTATAAGAACAGTCCATTTGCTGGGTCATACCAAATACATGAATCACATTTACTTAAAATTCTAATACCAAAAATTCTTAAAAATAATATAACCATATGGAGAATAGAATACACATGTTAAACAAACCACTCTGTAACACTAAAACAATGAATATAGGAAAAACCTTATGTAGAAGCTATCCCCAACCATCACAATATAACTATAGATTGAAAAGCCTTATATAATGAAATAATTCATTAACTAAAACATCATTAGAAAAATAACAGTACACATGTTAATAAGAACAGTCCATTTGCTGGGTCATACCCAATACAAGAATCACATTTACTTAAAAATCTAATTAAAAAAATTCTTAAAAATAACATAACCATATGGAGAATAGCATACACATGTAAAACAAACCACTAACTATAACACTATACAGAGTATATTGAAAAACATTATATAAAATCTATCCCTAACCATCACAATATAAGTCTAGCTTGGTAAATCTTATATTATTAAACACTTCATTAACTAAAATACCATTAGAAAAATAACAATATAAATGTTTATGAGAACAATTGAATTACTGAGGACCCCAAGGGAACCGCTACCCTTTCCCTTTGTTTGGGGTCATATGCTCCACCAAAGAGGCCCATCAAAACCGCCCACTACCAAACCCGCTATGAAGGACCAATTTGGTTAAGCTAGTCATCCCCCGCAAAGGGACCCACCCCCTTGGGGACTCAGCAATTCAATTGTCTATCCAGGCCTAAAGAACATCAATTACCCAATACATGAATCACATTTACTTAAAAACCTATACCAAAAATTCTTAAAAATAACACAACCATATAGAGAATAGAATATACATGTAAAACAAAGCACTAACTATAAAACTATAACGATGAATATAGAAAAACCTTATGTAGAAGCTGTCCCTAACCATCATAATGTAACTGTAGATTGAAAAGTCTTATATAATTCAACACTTCATTAACTAAAATATCATTAGAAAAACAACAATACACATGATTATAAGAAAAATTCCTTTGCTGAGGACCCCAATTAAACCGTATCCTTTCCCTTTGCGTGGGGTCAGATGTTTGAAAAAAAAATTTGATTACCCAATACATATATCACATATACTTGAAAATCTATCACCAAAAATTCTTAAAAATAACATAACCATATGGATGATAGAATACACATGTAAAGCAAACCAACTATAACACTATATAGATGTATATAGAAAAACCTTATCCAGTATCTATCCCTAACCATGCAATATAACTCTAGATTGAGAATCTTTATATAATTAAACACTTCCTTAACTAAAATATCATTAGAACAATAAAAATACACTTGTTCATAAGAACAGTCCATTTGCTGGGTCATACCAAATACATGAATCACATTTACTTAAAATTCTAATACCAAAAATTCTTAAAAATAATATAACCATATGGAGAATAGAATACACATGTAAAACAAACCACTTACTATAACACTATACAGATGAATATAGAAAAATCATATGTAGAAGCTGTCCCTAACCATCACAATATAACTGTAGATTGAAAAGACTTATCTAATAAAACAATTCATTAACTAAAATATGATTAGAGAAATAACAATATACATGTTAATGAGAACAATTCATTTACTGGGTCATACATAATACATGAATCACAGTTACTTAAAAATCTAATGCCTAAAATTCTTAAAATGACATAACCATATGGAGAATAGAATACACATGTAAAGCAAACCAACTATAATACTATATAGATGTATATATTTATATAAATGTATATAGAAAAACCTTATCTAGAATCTATCAAGAACCATCACAATATAACTCAAGATTGAAAAACCTTAAATGAATAAACACTTCATTAACTAAAACATAATTAGAAAAATAACAATACATATGTTAATAAGAACAGTCCATTTGCTGTGTCCTACCCAATACAAGAATCATCACAATATAACTCTAGATTGAAAAACTTTATATAATTAAACACTTCAGTAATGAAAAAATAATTAGAAAAATAACAATACACGTGTTAATAAGAACAGTCCATTTGCTGGGTCATACCAAATACATGAATGACATTTACATGAAATTCTAATACCGAAAATTCTTAAAAATAACATAACCATATGGATAATAGAATACACATGTAAAGCAAACCAACTATAACACTATATAGATTTATATAGAAAAACCTTATCCAGTATCTATCCCTAACCATCGCAATATAACTCTAGATTGAGAAACCTTATATAATTAAACACTTCCATAACTAAAATATCATTAGAAAAATAACAATACACATGTTTATAAGAACAGTCCATTTGCTGGGTCATACCAAATACACATATCACATTTACTTAAAATTCTAATTTAAAAAATTCTTAAAAATAACATAACCATATGGAGAATAGCATACACATGTAAAACAAACCACTAACTATAACACTATACAGAGTATATTGAAAAACATTATATAAAATGTATCCCTAACCATCACAATTTAAGTCTAGCTTGGAAAATCTTACATAATTAAACACTTCATTAACTAAAATAGCATTAGAAAAATAACAATATAAATGTTTATGAGAACAATTTAATTACTGAGGACCCCAAGGGAACCGCTACCCTTTCCCTTTGTTTGGGGTCATATGCTCCACCAAAGAGGCCCATCAAAACCGCCCACTACCAAACCCGCTATGAAGGACCAATTTGGTTAAGCTAGTCATCCCCCACAAAGGGACCCACCCCCTTGGGGACTCAGCAATTCAATTGTCTATCCAGGCCTAAAAAACAACAATTACCCAATACATGAATCACATTAACTTAAAAACCTATAACAAAAATTCTTAAAAATAACACAACCATATAGAGAATAGAATATACACGTGAAATAAACCACTAACTATACCACTATACCGATGAATATAGAAAAACCTTATATAGAAGCTGTCCCTAACCATCATAATGTAACTGTAGATTGAAAAGTCTTATATAATTAAACAATTCATTAACTAAAATATCGTTAGAGAAATAACAATACACATGTTTACAAGGACAATTTATTTGCTGGGTCATACCCAATACATGAATCACAATTACTTAAAAATCTAATACCAAAAATTCTTAAAAATAACATAACCATATGGAGAAAAGAATACACATGTAAAACAAACCACTTACTATAACACTATACAGATGAATATAGAAAAACCTTATGTAGAAGCTGACCCTAACCATCACAATAACACTGTAGATTGAAAAGCCTTATATAATGAAACAATTCATTAACTAAAATATCATTAGAGCAATACACATGAATAGAAAAAAGTAATGTAGAATTCATCACTAAGCATCACAATATAACTCTAGATTGAAAAACCTTATATAATTCAACACTTCATTAACTAAAATGTCATTAGAAAAACAACAATACACATGATTATAAGAACAATTCCTTTGCTGAGGACCCCAAGTAAACCGTATCCTTTCCCTTTGCGTGGGTTCATATGCTTAACCAAAGAGACCCATCAAAACCGCCCTCTACCAAACCTGCCGTGAAGGACCACTTTGGTTAAACAAGTCATTCCCTGCTAAGGGACCCTCCCCCTTGGGGACTCAGCAATACAATTGTCTATCTAGTCCTATAAAAAATGGGTTACCCAATACATATATCACATTTACTTGAAAATCTAATACCGAAAATTCTTAAAAATAACATAACCATATTGATAATAGAATACACATGTAAAGCAAACCAACTATAACACTATATAGATGTATATAGAAAAACCTTATCCAGTATCTTTCCCTAACCATCGCAATATAACTCTAGATTGAGAAACCTTATATAATTAAACACTTCCTTAACTAAAATATCATTAGAACAATAACAATACACATGTTTATAAGAACGGTCCATTTGGTGGGTCATACCAAATACATGAATGACATTTACTTAAAATTCTAATACCAACAATTCTTAAAAATAACATAACCATATGGAGAAAAGAATACACATGTAAAACAAACCACTTACTATAACACTATACAGATGAATATAGAAAAACCTTATGTAGAAGCTGTCCCTAACCATCACAATACAACTGTAGATTGAAAAGCCTTATATAATGAAACAATTCATTAACTAAAATATCATTAGAGAAAGAACAATACACATGTATAGAAAAACCTAATGTAGAATCCATCACTAAGCATTACAATATAACTCTAGATTGAAAAACCTTATATAATAAAACAATTCATTAACTAAAATATCATTAGAAAAATAACAATACACTTGTTTATATGAACAGTCCATTTGCTGGGTCATACCAAATACATGAATCACATTTACTTAAAATTCTAATACCAAAAATTCTTAAAAATAACATAACCATATAGAGAATAGAATATACATGTGAAACAAACCACTAACTATAACACTATACAGATGAATATAGAAAAACCTTATGTAGAAGCTGTCCCTAACCATCATAATGTAATTGTAGATTGAAAAGTCTTATTTGATTAAACAATTCATTAACTAAAATATCATTAGAGAAGTAACAATTCACATGTTTACAAGAACTATTCATTTGCTGGGTCATACACAATACATGAATCAGAGTTACTTAAAAATCTAATACCAAAAGTTCTTAAAAATAACATAATCATATGGATAATAGAATACACATGAATACACTAACTATGACACTATATAGATGTATATAGAAAAACCTTATGTAGAATAAATCCCGCACCATCACAATATTTTTATTGTTAGCCAATATAGTTATCACTTCTATAATACTTTTTGTATTTGTTTGTTTTTTTATTTGTTGGCTAACACCATACCACAGTTTTTGTCTTGTGCTAAACAATCACAATATAATTCTAGATTAAAAAACTTTATATAATTAAACACTTCATTAACTAAAACATAATTAGAAACTAAAATATAATTAGAAAAATAACAATACACCTGTTTATACGAACAATTCATTAGCTGAGGAACACAAGTGAACACTATGGGGCACATTTACCCAGGGTTGAATATCGAGGGTTAATTAACCCTCGATATTCGTCCGTCGAAGTAAAATCCTTCGACTTCGAATATCGAAGTCAAAGGATTTACCGATATTCCTACGATCGAAGGAATAATTCGAAGGATTTTAATCCATCGATCGAAGGATATTTCTTTGTTAGGAAGCCTATGGGGACCTTCCCCATAGGCTAACACTGGCTTTGGTAGGTTTTAGGTGGCGGACTAGAATTTTTTAAAGAGACAGTACTTCGACTATCAAATAGTCAAATGAATTTTAGTTTGAATCGTTCGATTCGAAGTCGAAGGTTGAAGTAGCCCATTCGATGGTTGAAGTAGCCAAAAAAACATTCGAAATTTGAACTATTTTTCCTCTATTCCTTCACGAACTAAGTAAATGGGCCCCCTTATTTTCTCTTTGCTTGGGGTCATATAATCAACCAAAGAGGCCCAGCAGAACCGCAAACTACCAAACCCCCCATGAAGGACCAATTTGGTTAAGCTAGTCATCGTCCGCAAAGGGACCCACCCCCTTGGGGACTCAGCAATTCAATTGTCTATCTAGGCATAAATAAATCAATACCCAATACATGAATCAAATTTTCTTAAAAATCTATAACCAAAAATTCTTAAACACAACATAAGAACATACCGTAAGAGAATACAATACAGATCAAAAACAAAATGCTAACTTCAACACTATACATATATATATATTAAATCAAATTTTCTAGAATCAATCCCTCACCATAACAATATGACTGTGGAGCGAGATAAACCTTATACATTTTAACACTTCTTAAACTAAAATACCATCATAAAAATAATAATAAGCTTGTACGTAAGAAATATTCAATTGCTTAGGACTCTTATGGAACCCCTACCCTTTCCCTGTTGCTTAGGGTCATATGCTTAACCTCAAAGAGGTCTATCAAACCCACCCTCTACCTAACCTGCCATGAAAGACCGCTTTGGTTAAACTAATCATCCCCTGCAAAGGGACCCACCCCCTTGGGGACTCAGCAATTCAATTGACTTTATAGGCCTAAATAAATAGATTAACCAATATTTACTTAACAATCTATAACCAAAAATTCTTGAACCAACATAATAACATAGAGAATACAATACAGATCTAAAGCAAAATGCTAACTATAACACTATACATATATATATATATATATATATATATATATATATATATATATATATATATATATAGTGTATATATATATATATGTAGTGTATATATATATATATATATATATATATATATATGTATATGTATATATATTTTTTCTTGAAAAACTCTTCTAGATTCAGTCCCTAACCATAACAATGTAACTCAATTACACGGACCTCTTTATCAAATTTTTGCATTGGAAGCCAAAGTTCCCCTTTAACATTATACATATAGATGACCATATATACATAACCACATACAAACACAATACAGATCTAAAACAAAATTCTAAGTTTAACTAACTATCTATATAAATGTTCAATAAGTACCCGCACTCTTTCTCCAAGCGATAGGGCAAAGTTTAAATACCCACTCAAAAAGGCGCCAAAATGACATCATCCCCCACATCTTTCACTCTGCTTTTACTGATTTTTGTTTGTTAAAAAGCAGTAAAAGATGTGGGGGATAATCTTTATTATGTCAGCCATTTAAAAGAAATCCTATGCCCCTTGGATCCAGTTAGCAAATATCAGAAACCAAGTATTCAGCACTTTCTATGAGAAAGACCAGGAGTGTACAAATGCATGGGATGTGTGATGTGTGGCACTCTAATACAGGGGCGCCAATTTTACACCCCCCCATACAGGCAAGAAATATACCATTCTACATAGATTGACATGCGACAGCTCGATGGTAGTGTTCATAATCAAATGCCCCTGTGGCCTACTATACAGTGGGAAACCATCAGGCAATTAAAAGAATGTATTGCAATGCACAGATCAAGCATAAGGGCAGCACTGGATCCAGATACGGTAGAAAAGAGTAAACACAAAAAACTGGTGGCCAAACATTGGGCAGAGGCCAGACACAGCCCTGCAACATTTAGGTGCATGCCCATTGAACAGATTCCCAAAAAATCGAGGGGGGGAGATTACAACAATATGTTACTCAAGAGAGAAGCATTCTGGATCCACGAGTTAGACTGTGTAGCGCCGAAGGGATTAAATGGTCAACTAGTCCTGAGCTGCTTCTTAACATAAAGTTTTCCCCAGTTTCAATTGGCAGTAAAATGGAAGTGAAAATAAGTATAGTAACAAGATTTAAGATTTGTTGCATTATATATGGGAACATTATTGGTAACATTGGCAACATTGTAACACATTGTGTTTTACTTTAGGTGATGATAGTATGTATCTGCAGTTTTAAAAATGCAAGCAATGATAAATATACATTTTTTAGCGAATTTGTTCCTGCACACCTTTTTTTGTAAAAAGTTTTTTATCTGGACTATGGACACTAATATGTCACCGAAGGACATTTTATGGACACTTACATATTATAATGTTACACTACATTTCAGATTGCAATATATAGGAATAATCTATATGGGAAGTTTGCACCAATTGTATTTATGAGTGGTTAATGACCACTCACTCATATACATAATCCCACTCATACATGTAACCCCACTCACATGCATAATTCCACTTACTCATAAACTTAATCTCACTCATGCATGTAATCCCACTACTACATTTAACCACACTCACTCATACATGCAAATCTGGTCAATAATGTTCCTAGTACATTCTTGGCAGATAGAGACCTTGTCTGCCAGCATATACAGTGTTAAAGTACAGGAATCCATTGAGAACTTCAAACGCAGGTAGTACGGCATTCTTTGGGGGAAGCAGGTCTTTGCTGCAATTTTTAGTGCAGAGAAGGATGCAAATGCAAAACACAGAAGTGATCTACTTACATGCACAGTACCTAATGCTCCTGCAATGTATCTACTGCAAATGCACCAGACTAGGGGGACAGGGGAGAAAGAATGAGAATGGTGGTGTAGTAGCTATCATTACACAGTAACCTTGGGCTATAGTGTACAATGCCAGTATACGTAATGGGTGAAGTACATGTGTGCACATTATATCCTGTCAGAGGGTAATCAAAACAGCAAGTGGATCAGATGCATGTGGATGCGCATGCTTATTGGGGTTTTTAGTCTGATTTACTTACAAGACACTTTTCTCCTTGCCCGCAGGCTATACATAGCAGGTTGGAGGTTATAGCAGAATAACTTAACAATCTTTAGATAATTAAATCCAGTGCATTCAGCCAGTGAAGCACGGGAAGAAACACACACAACTCTTTAAAATGCCCCCCGTAGTGACATAGGCCCATGTAAGCGCCAAACACAGAATGTTGCATTCCACCTGCATTCAGAGCTTACATGTGTCTGTGTCAGTATGGGAAAGAAAATGCAGCATGTGGCATCTTGATGAAACACTCAAACCTGCACATCAAATGCATAAAATAATACCCCTGTGTATGAACCCTAGGAGTGAATTTCTCTAAGAGAATCTCAAAGTCATACTTTTGGTTTGGTATATATTATAGTATAGCCCAAACACACAGATATTTGTTGACTGTGGTAAATCTATCCTGCCACTGGTGACAGGTCTCCCAAAAATGCTTCCACTTGCCTAAAATACATTATGCAGCAATCCAAATGAATCCCAGTAACATTGCCTTCTTTTCCTGATATTAAACTGGATCACCGCTATGATTTTTTGGCAAGGAGAAAGCATTTTCATGAGAGTTCTTGCCCATAATAAACATTAACTACAGGTATGGGATGCATAATCCAGAAACCCATTATCCAGAAAGATTTGAATCACAGAAAGACTGCCTCCCACAGACTCCATTCTATCCAATTTTTTAAAAATGATTTCCTTTTTCTCTGTAGTAATAAAACAGTAGCTTCTCCTTGGGTTTATTTAATGTTTACTTAATTTTCTAGTCGATTTAAGGTATAAATTTCCAAATTCTGGATTCACTTTCTGAAAAACCCCAGGTCCTGAGCACTCTGGATAAAAGGTCCCATACCTGTACCACATCAAATCTCCATGTGTGCCAGACTCTGGGAATTCTGCTTTTGGTCGATATGTAATATGAAATAGTACCCTACTTTTCAAAACCATAAAAAAATCCTTGTAGCTGGTATTGTGTGTGATTTGTGTCTAAATGTGATTAAATAGCAATTTTATTAAAATAAAAAAAATCTCACTGGCTATGGGGACTGATTTCTTACAGAAAACAGGCGTTTTCCGACGTTCCGACGTTGAAAAAGGTCCCCAAGTGGTACCGAAACGTCGGATCTAATGTTGTGTATTCAATAAAACAACACTTCATTCACTAAACTAATGGGAGAGTGCTGATCCTTCACACCATTATATATATATATATATATATATATATGTATATATATATATATATATATATTTTTTTTTTTTTTTTCCCGTTCATTGACACAGGTACACAGGAGTTGAAGGTTAAATAAATCCCAGGGCTGCCTGGTTTTTACATCATGATTAGAGAGTAATTAATAAAAGAAATCCTCTTACTTCAACAAATACTGCTAAAATGTAATGTATGTGACACAGGCAGAGTTGTGTTTGGAAAGTTAAAGTGCAGTCATTTGAGTATAGAATACAGACACAATAAGAACACTCCGCTAAGGTGATGTGCCTGTATTGCTCATTTGTACAGCTTGTTGTGCAGAACATATTGCATTTGAAGTATCATGTGAAAGACATACTCCATAACCAAGATGAAGACACCCTCTCAACACTTATTCCCCTCTAGAAAATGGAGTCTGTACACTTATAACTTACCCCCAAACATTGAGAAATGTCAGCTGAGCCCTGCCTGAAAGTGACTGAGCTCTCCCTCCACATGAGACTATTCACCAGCACTCCCCAAGTACAAACATTACATTTTCTCCTCACAAACCCCATTATAACATAGTCACCCTCCACACACAGAAAAGACAGAGTTCTCCCTCCTCACATGTCCCCACAAGTGACAGACCTTCCACCCAGCACTGACTTTACCTTCCCTCACACACAGACAATCCATGAACCCCTCCTCCCTCCGTCAGAGTTAAGCTTTAGAAACTGCTGCATGTGTGCACTTCCTGCTTCTGCCAGGAGTGTGTATAATGTAAAATAAGGAAGTACAACAGTCACTGTATCATTTTGGGGGTCGGCGACCCCCCAACAGGGGGCCCATGATGAAAGGACCCCATCTGCAAAGGGATTAATCTGAGATGAATATCTCATCAACTGCACATTTTTTGTTAAACATTTATATGGCAAAGCTTATTTTTACATGAACTTACATTTTTGAAAGTTATATGAACAACCCCTTTAAGCTGACCAGGGCACATACAGCATCCCATAATAACAAAGCAGGGACAGCATTACCAACATCCCACAATAACCAACATCCCATAATAACAAAGCAAGGACAGCATTACCAACATCACATAATAATCTGCATCCCAGGATAACCCATAATAACAAAGCAGGTGGAGATGTGTCTGTTTCTTGGATTCCCCAATATCAAATATGTCCCCAGGCAAATGAAATGACTGCATTGCCCATGTGACTCTGCACTTAGTGTCTCCAGAAAAAACAAACTTATTTAGCCCATTGCTGCATGAAGTTAACCCAACCATCCCTCCTTTTTATACCAACTGTAAATGTAGTCAAGATACAACAAATAGCCCCAAAATGACAAAAAAAATCAAAAGTGGTTATAAAATCGTTGTACAAAATGCAGACAATTTATAAAAATCTTCTTTAAAAAAAAATCACCTTATACATACACAGAAATAATAGCCTTTCAAATTGCACATTACTCTCTTCACTCACCTTCCTGTCCTTATCTGCTGCACATACTCCAACAATCTTGCTTCTCTCTCATCAAAAGGGTCTCACTGCCTTCCATTTCTTTTCAACTGCCCCTTCCCATCTTATTTTACCAACTTTTGAGGAACTGAGCCCAAATTAGCTAAGAAAGATGTAACTTGTTTATTGGCAGACTCCCTTACACTGTTCACTCACACTCACTCTGGCAGCTCTGAGGCAGTTACAACTGGTTTAAGCCGACCAGGGAACATACAGCAACCAATGATAACAAAGCAGGGACAGCATTACCAATATCCCATAATAACCAACATCCCATAATAATAAAGCAGGTGGAGATAATAGTCCTTTTAAATTGCACATTACTCTCTTCACTCACCTTCCTGTCCTTATCTGCTACACATACTCCAACAATCTTGCTTCTCTCTTATTAAAAGGGTCTCACTGCCTTCCATTTCTTTTCAACTGCCCCTTCCCATCTTATTTTACCAAACTTTGACGAAATAAGCCCAAATTAGCTAAGAAAGATATAACTTCTTCATTGGCAGACTCCCTTACACTGTTCACTCACACTCACTCTGGCAGCTCTGAGACAGTTACAACTGGTTTAAGCCGCCCAGGACACATACAGCATCCCATAATAACAAAGCAGGGACAGCATTACCAACATCCCATTAAAACCAGCATCCCATAATAACCAACATTCCATAATAACGAAGCAGGGACAGCATTACCAACATCCCATTAAAACCAGCATCCCATAATAACCAACATTCCATAATAACGAAGCAAGGACAGCATTACCAACATCCCATAATAACCAGCATCCCATAATAACAAAGCAGGGACAGCATTACCAACATCCCATAAAAACCAACATCTCATAATAACCAACATTCCATAATAACGAAGCAAGGACAGCATTACCAACATCCCATTATAATCAGCATCCCATAATAACAAAGCAGGGACAGCATTACCAACATCCCATAATAATCAGCATCCCATAATAACCAACATCCCATAATAACAAAGCAGGTGGAGATGTGTCTGTTTCTTGGATTTCCCAATGTCAAATATGTCCCCAGGCAAACGAAATGACTTTGCATTGCCCATGTGACTCTGCACTTAGTGTCTCCCTCAAAAACAAACTTATTTAGCCCATTGCTGCATGAAGTTAACCCAACCATCCCTCCTATTTATACCAACTGTAAATATAGTCAAGATACAACAAATAGCCTCAAAATGACAAAAGCCATCAAAAGTGGTTATAAAATCGCTGTAGAAAATGCAGTCAATTTATGAGAATCCTTTTTTAAAAAAAAATCACCTTATACATACACAGAAATAATAGCCTTTTCAAATTGCACATTACTCTCTTCACTCACCTTCCTGTCCTTATCTGCTACACATACTCCAACAATCTTGCTTCTCTCTTATTAAAAGGGTCTCACTGCCTTCCATTTCTTTTCAACTGCCCCTTCCCATCTTATTTTACCAAACTTTGACGAAATGAGCCCAAATTAGCTAAGAAAGATGTAACTTGTTTATTGGCAGACTCCCTTACACTGTTCACTCACACTCACTCTGGCAGCTCTGGGACAGTTACAACTGGTTTAAGCCGCCCAGGACACATACAGCATCCCATAATAACAAAGCAGGGACAGCATTACCAACATCCCATTAAAACCAGCATCCCATAATAACCAACATTCCATAATAACCAACATTCCATAATAACGAAGCAGGGACAGCATTACCAACATCTCATTATAATCAGCATCCCATAATAAGAAAGCAGGGACAGCATTACCAACATTCCATAATAACCAGCATCCCATAATAACCAACATCCCATAATAACAAAGCAGGTGGAGATGTGTCTGTTTCTTGGATTCCCCAATGTCAAATATGTCCCCAGGCAAATGAAATGACTTTGCATTGCCCATGTGACTCTGCACTTAGTGTCTCCCTCAAAAACAAACTTATTTAGCCCATTGCTGCATGAAGTTAACCCAACCATCCCTCCTATTTATACCAACTGTAAATATAGTCAAGATACAACAAATAGCCCCAAAATGACAAAAGCCATCAAAAGTGGTTATAAAATCGCTGTAGAAAATGCAGTCAATTTATGAGAATCCTTTTTTAAAAAAAAATCACCTTATACATACACAGAAATAATAGCCTTTTCAAATTGCACATTACTCTCTTCACTCACCTTCCTGTCCTTATCTGCTACACATACTCCAACAATCTTGCTTCTCTCTCATCAAAATGGTCTCACTGCCTTCCATTTCTTTTCAACTGCCCCTTCCCATCTCATTTTACCAACTTTTGAGGCACTGAGCCCAAATTAGCTAAGAAAGATGTAACTTGTTTATTGGCAGACTCCCTTACACTGTTCACTCACACTCACTCTGGCAGCTCTGAGGCAGTTACAACTGGTTTAAGCCGCCCAGGGCACATACAGCAACCAATGATAACAAAGCAGGGACAGCATTACCAACATCCCACAATAACCAACATCCCATAATAACAAAGCAGGGAAATAGTTAGCAGTATTCAGTAGTGGATATGTGTCTGTTTCTTGGATTTCCCAATGTTAAATGTGTCCCTAGCAAATGAAATGTCTTTTCATTGTCCATGTAATTGTCCACAACCTAGTGTGCTGGTTTTATTGCTGCATGAAGTTAACTCTTTCACTGTTGGCCGATTTGGTCTGGTTTTATTGCCGTACAGTTTGTGATCTCTTAGTTTAGGGACCTTTCCTGGAGACGACTTGAGCTTTACCCTGGAAAACAATATATAATTTTTTTCAGATCAACCTAAGCTTTCAAAATATGCTAGAATTGTGGTGTAATACCACTTCTGTAACAATATATAGGCTTCTAACTGTGACAAAAACTCATACTTGTCATACTATCAACACATATACAGGTATAGGATCTTTTATCCGGAAACCCATTATCCAGAAAGCTCCAAATTACGGAAAGGCTGTCTCCCATAGACTTCATTATAATCAATAATCCAGATTTTTAAAAATTATTCCCTTTTTCTCTGTAATAATAAAACAGATCCTTGTACTTGATCCCAACTAATATATAATTAATCTGTATATGAAGCAAAACCAGCCTATTGGGTTTATTTAACGTTTATATGATATTCAAGTAGACTTAATATATGGAGATCCAAATTACGGAAAGATCCCTTATCCTAAAACCCCCAGGTCCCGAGCATTCTGGATAACAGGTCCCATACCTGTATTAGAAACATCATTTATTTTATGAACAAAATTACAACTGATTTGAAAATAACTATGTCTCCAATAGCAAATATGTACAGATTTATGGAGATTTCTGATTTGTACAGGTGAAAATCTCCCAGCAGTACACTACCACATTTCCAAATCACTGCACCGGAAACCTGCAAATTTCTGCTTTCAAAGCCAAGAAACTTCACTAACATTGGGAATACCTTAAAAAAAACTATACATTTTAGGCAAGAACAGATCCTAAAAAAATTCAAAAAAATAAATATCTTTCTATTCCAAACACTTTCCTAAAGTTATCAGTTTTTATGACATTTTCTGACATTTTTGAAAAATTACCCCAAAACTTCCAGTTTACATTATTTTATCTCCCACATAACATTAAGTACCAAGATAAATCCCCCTAAATAAAAAGGCTAATGGTCCACTGAACAGTTTGATGCCCAATCTGCATAGATTTACCCAAATATGTGGCCTGTATTGGCCCCTATATGCTCTATCATTCTCTGTCATTCCAGCTCCTGCAAAATCAACACATTTACTGTATTTTAGGTGGGATAAAGCTACAAAATCATATATTTTTTGGAAAGTACACATCCCCCAAATAAAAAATTAGTAAATACGTCTTTCTACTCCAAAGTATCAAACCGTAAATCTTTCCAAAAGTTGGTGATTTTGATGACATTTTTTAAAATCACCTCAAAGCTTCCACTTTGCAGCATTCTATCTCTCACATCACAACATTAGGTACCAAGATAAATCACCCTAAATATGAAGGCCATAAATATGAACACCGGAGGTCTACTGAACAGTTTGATGCCCAGTTCTACTGAACAGTTGTCTAATATGCATAAAGATATATATACAGTAATGTAGTATGTATGGACCCCAAATGAAAATTGTGCATATGAATTTTCTCCCCTGCCAAGTCATCTTTTGCAAACTGAGCCCCCTCACTGTGTATTATGTACTGCAAGGCCCCCTAACTGTACAAACACACCCAGAAAAATATATATTTTTGGAAAGTACACACTGAAAATGCCAACAATGGTAAACAGCAAACTTCCAAACTGTGAATCCTTCCTAAACTTAGTGGTGTTTATGACATTTCTGAAAATCACCTAATAATTTTGCAATTTGCCTCATTCTGATCCATTAGTCACTCTGCAAAAATAAACAGTTTTTAGGTGAAAAACAAAAGACCAAACTGTAAAATTAATAAGAAAAAAACAAAAAACTCTGTGAGTTTTTGTGTATAGAGGTATGGGACCCGTTATCCAAAATGCTCAGGACCTGGAGTTGTCCGCATAATGAATCTTTCCGTAATTTAGATCTTCATACCTTACGTCTACTAGAAAATCATGTAAATTTTAAATAAACTCAATAGGCTGGTTCTGCTTCCAGTAGGGATTAAGTATATAGTAGTTTGGATCAAGTACAAGGTTTTATTATTACAGAGAAAAAAAAAATCAATTTTAAAATTCCAGATTATTTGATTATAATGGAGTCTATGGGAGACAGTCTTTACATAGTTCGAGTTTTCTGGATAACTGGTTTCCGGATAACGGATCCCATACCTGTGTGTACAATTCTAAAAGTTGTCTGATTGTGTGAGTGTTTACATATATGTGAATAAGTGTGCAAAAGTGAGCAAAATAAAAACTAGCAATCTCTATTAAAATGTTTGTACAGGTATGGGATCCGTTGTCGGGAAACCCATTATCCAGAAAGCTCTGAATTACGGGAAAGGCCTTCTCGCATAAACGCCATTTTAGTCAAATAATCCAAATTTACCTTGTAGTTGATCCCAACTAAGAGATAATTAATCCTTATTGGAAGCAATTCTGGATAACAGGTCCCATATCTGTATAAATGTACTGTATGTAAGTTTGTGTAAGTGTTTAAATGAAGACCACTTATTATTTTTGGGCGATTTGATCACATCTGCTGCTTGGAGGTTGGCACTGCGACAATCGCTGTACAAAATACAACAAATTTATGAGAATTTGTTAAATATGTAACCTTATACATAAACAAAAAAAATAGCCTTTTGAAATTGCAAATTACTCTCTTCACTCGCCTTCCAGTCCTTATCTGCTACAAATACTCAAAAAATCTTGCTTCTCTCTCATCAAATAGTCTCATTGTCTCACTGCCCCTTTCCCATCTCCTTTAACCAACTTTTAGGGTGGTGGCAGACAAGGCTACTGGGGGAGATTAGTCGACCAGCGACAAATCGACTCTTCTTCAGGTGACTAATCTCCCTTAAATGCCTTCCCGCCAGATAGAATGTAAATCGCCGTTGCGATGGCACTCGTAACTCTTCATTTTCCTTAGTTGACCTAACTTTCCTCGTGAGGCAACTTCGGGTAACCTTGGAAACAAAGTGTTCCGAGTGCCATCCCGCCAGGCGATTTACATTCTAGACGGCGGGAAGGCATTTAGGGAAGAAATATAGGAAAAAACAAATTTTTCAAGGTTTGTGGAATAAAATCCCCATTTAATTGTTAGTAAATAAGCCACTAGGAAATGGAAAAGGTATTCCCAAAACAAAAACGTCTGCAAAATCACAATACAAAATATAGTTGGTTTACAAGGAAAAAAATACTTACCCCATGCATAAAATCAGCTTTTTAAAATTACTTGCCTCACTCTTCTGCCTACTCATCTCTGATGATTATCTTCAGGAATCACTTTTTTTACCCAGCATTCTCCTCTTCTTGACTCCTGTTCATCTTCTCAGTTTTCTCTAATTTTTCCAATGTTTAAGGGCAGATCAATAACCGCGGAGGAATCATGCTACTTGCAATTTTTCTCACTTAACTAAAATGACATAAATAAATGGCAGTTCAAAACCACGGGGGCATGTGATGATGGCATTGCAGAAGAGCACTGTCTATTTCTTTGCAGCTTAAAGGGGCAGTTCACCTTTAAAAATGGCCAATTCAAAGAAACATTTTAATTGGTCTTCATTATTTATTTTTTTATAGTGTTTTAATTATTTGCCTTTTTTATTTTAACTTTTTCCAGCTTCCATATAGGGGTCACTGACCCCAGCTAAAAACAAATGCTCTGTAAGGCTACACATTTATTGTTATTGCTACTTTTTATTACTTATATTTCTAGTGGAAATCCGAAATGGGCAACACTTCAGAGTTTAATTAAGAAGCCTTTATTTTCAGTAGCAGGGCACATTCACCACAACGTTTCGAGCCTGTCACGGCTCTTTATCATGTGACAGACTCAAATGTTGCTGTGAATGTTGCCCTGCTACTGAAAATAAAGGCTTTTTAATTAAACTCTGAAGTGCTGCCCATTTCAGATTTCCACAAATGTTTGAATTATGGGAAAGGCCTTCTCGCATAAACGCCATTTTATTCAAATAATCCAAATTTTAAAAATGATTTCCTTTTTCTCTGCAATAATAAAACAATACCTTGTACTTGATCCAAACTACGAGATAAACAATCCTTATTGGAAGCAATTCTGGATAACAGGTCCCATATCTGTATAAATGTACTGTATGTAAGTTTGTGTAAGTGTTTAAATAAAGACCACTTATTGTTTTTGGGCGATCTGATCACATCTGCTGCTTGAAGGCCGGCACTGCAACAATCGCTGTACAAAATACAATAAATTTATGAGAATTTGTTAAATACGTAACCTTAAGCATAAACACAAAAAGATTGCCTTTTGAAATTGCAAATTACTCACTTCACTCACCTTCCAGTCCTTATCTGCTACAAATAATCAAAAAATCTTGCTTCTCTCTTATCAAAAAATCTCATTGTCTCACTGCCCCTTCCCATCTCCTTTAAACAACTTTTAGGGTGGTGGCAGACGAGGCTACTGGGGGAGATTAGTCGACCAGCGTCAAATCGACTCTTCTTCAGGTGACTAATCTCCATTAAATGCATTCCCGCCGAATAGAATGTAAATCGCCGGTGGGATGGCACTCGTAACTCTTAGTTTTCCAAAGTCGCCCGAATTTTCCCCGTGAGGCAACTTCAGAAACAAAGTGTTCCGAGTGCCATCCCGTCTGCGATTTGCATTCTAGCCGGCGGGAAGGCATTTAAGAAGAAATATAGGAAAAAACAAATTTTTCAAGGTTTGTGGAATAAAATCCCCATTTGATTGTTAGTAAATAAGCCACTAAATCTAGGAAATGGAAAAGGTATTCCCAAAACAAAAAAAGCTGTAAAATCACAATACAAAATATAGTTGATTTACATGGAAAAAAAATTCGTACTCCATGCATAAAATCAGCTTTTTATAATTGCATCTTACTTGCCTCACTCTTCTGCCTACTCATCTCTTATGATTATCTTCAAGAATCCCTTTTTTTACCCAGCGTTCTCCTCTTCTTGACTCCTGTTCATCTTCTCAGTTTTCTCTAATTTTTCCAATGTTTAAGGGCAGATCAATAACTGCGGAGGAATCATGCTACTTTCAATTCTTCTCACATAACTAAAATGACATAAATAAATGGCAGTTCTAAACCACTGGGGCATATGATGATGGCATTGCAGAAGAGCACTGTCTATTTCTTTGCAGCTTAAAGGGGTGGTTCATTTTTAAAAATGGCCATTTCAAAGAAACTATTTAATTGGCCTTCATTATTTATTTTTTATAGTGTTTTAATTATTTGCCTTATTATTTTAACTTTTTCCAGCTTCCAAATAGGGGTCACTGACCCCATCTAAAAACAAATGCTCTGTAAGGCTACACATTTATTGTTATTGCTACTTTTTATTACTTACATTTCTAGTGGAAATCGGAAATGGGCAGCACTTCAGATTTTAATTAAAAAGCCTTTATTTTCAGTAGCAGGGCACATTCACAGCAACGTTTCGAGCCTGTCACGGCTCTTTATCATGTGACAGACTCAAATGTTGCTGTGAGTGTTGCCCTGCTACTGAAAATAAAGGCTTTTTAATTAAACTCTGAAGTGCTGCCCATTTCCGATTTCCACAAGTGTTTCTAAGCGTGGAAGGACCCTGAGGGAGATGCACCCAAATTACTAAGAATTGAACAAGGTGTGTGCTACCTGAATTTGTTTAAAATTACTTATATTTCTATTCAGGTCCTGTCCTATTCATATTCGAGTCTCTTATTTAAATCAGTGCATGGTTGCTATGGTCACCTGGACTGCACATAATAGAAAATAAAAACCAACTAAACAACTACATCTTACTAAAAGTTAATTCAAAGGGTAACAAACCCTTTAAGTGCTTAGCTATTTTAATGCAAGGTACTTGATGTTAGATAGCAGGTACCCCCCTCCATGCAATGGTGCAGTCTCCTGGCATCTCAGCTGAATGTTCCCAGGAAGTCTCTTAGTACATTCAGTACATATATTTTAGCCCAAATACCACAAAGACCAAATTGTAGAACTAGCCCCTTCCCAGACTTTCCTCCTTCCTGCACATTATACCAGCAATAATAATGAGCAATAATAAAAACAATAAATAATAATAACAACAATAAATAATCCCAGAATAGAATAACTTCTGATATTGTTTAGGCAGTTCAATAATGACACATTTGGCCCCATGACATTCTTTGACCAATGGGCCCCCTATCTCCACAGCTTAACAACACCCAGCTGCACTCCCCTAAAGCCAGCCTGTTTCATTTTATATTTCTGCCATAGGTTTATGGTAATGAAAAGTTTTTGCAACTTGTTATGAATCTGGGGGTTAAACCTGATGGTTTAGTCATGCCATTCCTCTTCCATCACCCAATGGTACAGGTCAGCTACATGTTTGTCTAAATGAAAAGGTGATACACATCATTCACAGACATTTCCCAGCAGCAGTGACAGGACATCACTCCACACACTGGCCTCAGGCAAGATGATGACAATTTACGTCACGGAAATGAATCACCAGGGATGGGAGAGAAGACCGGGGGGGGTATCGGTGTGGGAAAGAAAGGGGGGAACAGAGTGAGAGATAGACAATGGGGCATTAAGACTGGGCAGAGCTGGCCAGGGACAAAGTTTTACTCAGGCTTACGGGGGAATAATTATGCCACTTCTGCTATCTATTGACCTTACAATGACAAGCTAACACAGCGCAACAAGCTTGTTCAGAATGACAGGCATCTTTGCACCTTCCTGTAAAATGGAGCGATAGTTACCTTCCAGGCTACATTTCCAGATGTTCCTCAGCTATGCACCTCTGCCACTTCATCTTTGGAAATGGATGTACGCATCTAGAAATCTCACCTTTTTCTCCCCGTCGCCGCAAAAGACTAAAATCTACTTAACACAAGTTTGCCATTGCATTGTGTACATCCTGGGATTATAGCAGGAGCTCTTAATGGTTTCCCTTAGTTACACCTGTACCATAGACTTTTCTTGTCACTAACACTAAAGAGTCCTAAAGTGGCACATGAAAAGTTTGTACTCGCGTCTGATTGGACAGAAAAAAAGCAACCAAATCCTCATTGGTTATCCGCATCAGTAGGTGGCTGTGTGTAGCTGCTGCAGAAGCGCACAGCACAGATTTGTGCTACTTTATTTCTATGAATTCTCCAGAGCTGGACTGAGGACTGAGTGCGGGACCTGTAAATGTGCTACCAGAACATACCTGTTAGTATCAGGTCGGCCGGACTCTGATTTCACTTCCTGCTTGTTAGCGGGAGCTGCAGTGATTTCAAGTTAAGTTTTTTTGCAGTCTTGCACTGCCAGTAACATAAATCTTTTTCACAACACAGACAGCAAGAATATGATCCTCTTTTCCTGCCTGATTCCCCCTGTAACATTTTTTTTAAAAAAAAGCAGCAGCCCAGTAAGTGTGCGCACTTCTTCCAATACAGGCGCCTATGGGACAATTGGACTGTGGGATCGCCTGTAGACTACTGTGTAGACTTTAAGACACTCATTCATGCAGTCCAATTTTGTAACTTATATTGTAGTGTGCACTCTTAATGGGCTGCTGCTTTTTAAAGATAAGTGTTACAGAGGAATTAGCAGGAGGAGAGGGTTGTATCTGAGCATGTAAGTTTGTGCATATATGTGAATAAGTGTGCAAAATAAAAAATAGCAATCTTTACTAAAGTGTGTGAGTGTGTAACTGTGTAAACAAGGGCCAGTTACCTTTTTTTGGAGAATGAAGGAAGCTGTAATCACTGGAGAGGTCCTGGAGGTTTGTGCCTGCAGAGTGTGGAGCAGCAGGAAGGGTGTGGGTTGCGCTGGGGGGACAAGGAATCCAGGAGAGCAGCAGACGTGTTCTCTGATTGCATCTCAGGACCAATGTGACAGCCTCGTTGCCCAGTGGGCTGTCATACCTCCTGACCCTCTGCAGAGGTGACAGAAGCTACCAATGCAGAGGGAAGTGATCATCTGCAGAAAAATGTATATTGTACGTTAGTGGGAGATTGGGCCCTGGCCTGTCAGCACATATAGCATAGCAACATAGTAAATTAGGTTGAAAAATGACACGTATCCATCAAGTTCAACCTTTTAACTCTGTTTTAACCTGCCTAACTGCCAGTTGATCCAGAGGAAGGCAAAAAAAAACCATTTGAAGCCTCTCCAATTTGCCTCAGAGGGGAAAAAATTTCCTGACTCCAAAATGGCAATCGGACTAGTCCCTGGATCAACTTGTACTATGAGCTATCTCCCATAACCCTGTATTCCCTCACTTGCTAAAAAGCAATCCAACTCCTTCTTAAAGCTATCTAATTTATCAGCCTGTACCACTGATTCAGGGCGAGAATTCCACATCCTCATAGCTCTCACTGTAAAAAACTCCTTCCGAATATTTAGGCAGAACCTCCTTTCTTTGAATCCGAATGGTGACCTCGCGTCAACTGGAAAGACCTACTGGTAAATAAAGCATTAGAGAAATTATTATAGGATCCCCTTATATATTTATACATAGTTATCATATCACCCCTTAAGTGCCTCTTCTCCAGTGTGACCATCCCCAATTTCGCCAGTCTTTCCTCATAGCTAAGATTTTCCATATCTTTTACCAGCTTAGCTGCCCTTCTCTGTACCTTCTATAATTCAATAATGTCCGGTTTGTTCGCTGGAGACCAAAACTGTACAGCACATTCTAGATGGGGCCTTACCAGTGCTCTATACAGTGGAAGAATGACCACCTCCTCCCACGAATCAATGCCACTTTTAATACAGCTCAAGAACTTATTTGTCCTTGATGCTACTGACTGGCATTGCTTACTACAGCCAGTAGGTTATTATCTACTAGAACCCCAAGGTCCTTTTTCATAATGGATTTGCCTAGTGCAGTCCCATTAAGAGTATAAGTGACTTGGATATTTTTACATCCCAGGTGCATGACATTACATTTATCAACATTGAATCTTTGATACATTACTTACAACACCCTCCCCTAAGGCATTAATGAACAAGTTACCGTATATACCCGTGTATAAGCCGAGTTTTTCAGCATCCAAAATGTGCTGAAAAAGTCTACCTCGGCTTATACTCGGGTCAGCGGTACCCGACCCGAGTAACTGAGATTGCAGTCACTTTTAATTATTCCTATACCAACAGTACACTTGGGGAGAGACTGCAATATCCCACAATGCCCTCTGTTGGTTATATGAAAGAATAACAGTGACTGCAATATCACACAGCGCCATCTGTTGGTTGTATGAAAGAATAACAGTGACTGCAATATCACACAGCGCCATCTGTTGGTTGTATGAAAGAATAACAGTGACTGCAATATCACAGCGCCCTCTGTTGGTTATATGAAAGATTAACAGTGACTGCAATATCACACAGCGCCCTCTGTTGGTTATATGAAAGATTAACAGTGACTGCAATATCACACAGCACCCTCTGTTGGTTATACGAAAGATTAACAGTGATGGCTATATCATACAGCGCCATCTGTTGGTTATACGAAAGATTAACAGTGATGGCAATATCAAACAGCACCCTCTGCACATGGTAGTGGGACAGTGGGACAATGCACACAGTAATCCGTTTGGCAATTCTCTGTCACCATCAACTTTGCAAAGAAGTCCGGTTGATCGCTGGGGGGTTGCTTTGGCAGAATGTGCGCTGCTGGGAGACAGGGCTGTAGTTGTGTCTAGGCTTATACTAGAGTCAATAAGTTTTCCAAGTTTTCGTAGTTAAAATTAGGTACCTCGGCTTATACTCGGGTCGGCTTATACTCGAGTATATACGGTAAATAGAAATGGACACAATACAGAACCCTGAGGGACCCCACTAAGAACCTTACTCGAAATAGAGAATGTAACATTAACAACCACCCTCTGTACCCGATCCTGTAGCCAGTTTCCTATCCATGTGCAAACGACTTCATTAAGCCCAACAGACCTTAGATTAGAAAGCAGTGGTTTCTGGGGCACGGTATCAAACACTTTGGCAAAATCCAAATAGATCACAACTACTGCTCCCCCACTGTCCAGCATCTTACTTACCTCATCATAAAAAGCAATCAATTTGTCTGACATGACCTATCCTTCATAAGTCCATGCTGATTTTGAGTTTGAGTTATTCAGCAGTTTTAGTTTGCAGTTTCAGCAATATGGTTGCTGGTTACTCTGGCAACCATACATTGATTTAAATTAGAGACTGGAATATGAATAGGAGAGTACCTGAATAAAAATATAAAAGTAGCAATAACAATAAATTGTTAGTCTTACAGAGCATTTGTTTTATAGACAGGTTCAGTGACCCCCATTTGAAAGCTGTAATGAGTCAGATAAAGGAGACAAATCGTTTTAAAAACTATAGAAAATAAATAATGAAGACCGAATGAAAAGTTGCTTAGAAATGACCATTCTATAACATACTAAAGGTGAACCACCCTTTAAAACTCTGTCGTTGGTTTTCCACCCAAGGACATGAGATTTTAGAATGGTGCCAAGATAAGTGTGCTGTATAGTATATTTGCAACATGGGTTTACTGTTTAATAAATGATAAAAAAAAATGTTTAATAAATGATAGACTGTGCTTCTATCGGACTACATTACCCAGCAGACATCCCAGCAACAGATCACCAGGACCGGTTCATACAGCACTGGGTTTGTTCTCTAGAAACGAATGACAATCTAGCTGCAGATATTTTAGACATGACCTTTTGATGAATGTACAAAATTTCTCAATGTCCTTAATATATTGATTATGGACTTAGAGTAGAGGACCTCTTGTATTCATCTGTAAGGTCAGACCCATAAAGATCTGGGCTTGCACATATGGCTGTATGAACAGGCTAACATAGTTCCAGTATGCTTTAAGTATGTGATTCTGTAAAGGGACAGTTCAACTCTCTACCCATAAATTCTGCAGATCGCATAACTTCTATTTATAGTGCTGGATGGGTTACCCATTAGTGATGGGCGAATCGGTTCACGAAACAGCGAAAAATTCATGAAACAGATTGAAGTCAAAGGGCATAAAAATAATTCTGAAATGCATCAATTTTGACGCAAATGACAATTTTTATATGAGCGACTATTTTGACCTAATGTATTAAAATCAATGGGAGTCAAAATCATTTTGACATGCGAAAATTGTTATGCACGTGCCAATTTTGATACACGCTAATTTTGGCGTGCAACAATTTTTATTTGATGCGTTGGATTTGTCGCTGGTGAATTTTCGCAAATTTATTTGCTGGTAGCGAAACGCTAGTTAGTGCCTGGCAACTTAATTCACCTATCACTATTACCCATCAATGGGGGTATATGAAAATATATAACCACACTTCAAAGGGGCCCCTAAACATCTTTGCCATATTATGTTCCCTGGATCCTTCATGCAATCTCACGCTGTCAACTTCTGGCTGTTTACTGCTTCTCCATTTTTCCTGCATTAGCCCATCCCACTGTTTTTAATCTATGTTATATTTTTTACAGCTCTGCGTCCTAGATTTCCAACTTCTATCTGGTTGTGCTAGGATCTTATGCATCTTATTATAATACACACAGTACTGTAAAATCTAAAGCATAAGTTTTTATAGGGAAAGTATGCTATTCAATTATGAAAATGAAATGAAAAAAGGTAATTTCAAATATATGGCATGATGCTTTCATGTATTTATTGTTTAGTGAATCTGTGCACCTACACTACCATTTTTCTACATAAAGCAACCTTATATAATAGCATTATATAGTAATGTTGTGCATACCTAGCTTTATACATGCACAATGGCATTGTGCACAACCAACAATGGTTCTGTTCACTGGCAAGTTAGTGGGATACAGGCAGACGTTCCAGCAGCTGGAAGATAAAATGGTTGATCCATAACTTGCATAGTTCTTAAATTGTGAATTATAAAGTTTGCCCCGTGCACTGAATGATACATGTACTGACTGATATGTTCTCCCCATGCCCTGATCCATTAGCATAATTTCTGAAACCACAAAATCTTCTCTTAAGTAAGAAATACATATATGTCTTGTATAAATAGAGAAGCCATTAAAAACTCGCAATGCTGTACTTTAGTTGGGGTGATCTTGGCTTACTAAATATTGCTTTGTAAGTTATTTACAAGAATGACTGTAACAATCCCCCTTCCCTCCAGTTCCTCCCTAATGACTGCCTTGTATCGGTAATGTACAGTAAGGGGGTTATTTACTAAACTCTGAATGCAAAATTTGTGTTTTTTTTGTTTTTTTTTACAAAACCGGACTTTTAAAAAATCACACATTTTTTTGGAAAAGTCCAAATCAGAAGATCAGGCATCTTAGACCTGTCAAGGTTGCACACAAGTCAATGGGAGAAGTTCCAATGATGTTTTGATGTGCATTGGGTTTTGTGCAATACCCCGAAGTTTTCAGAGATTTCGGGGAAAAAGCATAAGAAAACTGAGTTTTTGGGTGAAAAATCCAAAAAAATCGTGAATTGCAAAGCACATTTTCAGGAAAATGTCATAATAAATAAGCATAAAAAATCCAAGCGAATTTGATCAGAGTTTGTAGCAGAAAATCAGACTTTGATAAATAACCCCCTAAGTGTTTTAGGACTGCTTTTGCTTGCTGTTTCTACATTAATGTTCTGATACATTTCCTTTTAGGTGTGAGACATGACCCAAACATGATACATGGAGTTTTACCATGAAGTTCACAAGCTATTGAATTTCCCTGGTTCAGAATAATGAGGTGTATTCAGCTGACTGGGAAGATCTGTAAGCAACAAATCTTCTTATAGAAGACTTGGACCACTGTTGATATTCAGCATTTGATGGATCACCTATTCTACAGCAGTCGTCTCTTAATCTTTCCTCCTGAGGCTATTAGTGCTTTGCTTCAATATACATTTTGTCCAGAACAACTTCATTGATAATGTCTGCAGAAGTCTAAAATGTAAAATGAGGGGAAACTTAAAACCAGGGGATGTAAAATGGGGGTTCTACTGTGGTGCATTTTTTTAACTTTAAATAAAAAAAGAACCTTTTAATACCTAGTCCTCCTATTTTGATCTCCCAGTTAGCTACTTTACATCCCAGCACTGAGCATCTATTTAAATGATTCTTGCCAATGTATGACGTTAATGCTAGTTGCATACTGGTCCTAGTACATTAAGACAGATAAGTAGAAGAACAGTTGTAATGTTAACGTCCCTTACTGATTACATTGTTTAGCTTCCCCACCTACTGCAGCTCCTGAGCAATGGTGGTCCAGCTATGGTTAAGATGATAGCATGGAATACTGGACATTAGTCATGAGATGCCTCAAGAAAAAGATGCTCTACCGCTCTTCTTCCCACTTGGCACCCAGGGGTTTCTATTCCTGTCAGTACAAGTTCTTGAATATAAAAGAGGGGACTTTTTCGAGACCAGGATATGAAGAATGGAGTGTTTATGAAAAGAGACGCTGTGTCGAATGCATCAGTCTTTGTAACATTTCCACACCCTGTAGTTAGCCTTGGATGAAATGGGCTTTCTCGCTGCAGACATGGTTCAGACGACTTATTCTGAAAACCCCTTGCGTTGAAGAGAACTTGTCTTGGGAGGGAGGGCTACCTGGGTTGGGGGATAGGGATTTTATTCCCCACAGGTTGATTTCTCCTTTAAGGACTCAAGAGCCAAGCTGTCAAACATAGGAGGTTGGGCTTGGGGTGTAGAATCGGACCTTGAATCGGAAGATCTGGAATTAGTGAAAGTGTCCAAGGATCATCAATGCTGAGAGAGACTAGTTCCGAAAACCAAGCCCGTCTGGGCCAGTGAGGCACTTTTAGTATAACTGTGCATCTTTCTCACTTTTGTTTTTTGAGCACTCTTGGAATGAGTGGAAGCAGGGGAAACAGATAGGCTAGACCGAAATCCCACAGGGTCGTGAGAGCATCTGCCGCTAGTGCCAGAGGGTCCCGGCAATGAGCCATGAATTGGGGAACCTTGTCGTTGTTCCATGATGCCATGAGGTCCACTTCTGGGAGACCCCACTTGCGCACTATGAATTGGAAGACTTTCTGTTTGAGAATCCATTCCCCCGGGTCGAGCTTTTGGCGACTTAGGTAGTCACCTGCCAGTTTTCTAGGCTTGGAATGTAGATGGTTGTCAAGACCACTTTGTGACTTTTGGCCCAGGAAAGAATTCGATTAACCTCTTTGAGAGCCATGCGGCCTTTGGTGCCCCCTTTTGGTGGCATTGTCAATTGGTTTTTCCAGTGACAGAGAGCTAGTAGAACTGCTCTGAGTTCTAGGATATTGATCAGGGGGTTTGGATTCAGAGACCACTTGCCCTGAGTGTCTGGTTGAGGAACACTGCTCCCCACACTTGTAGGCTGGCATCGGTTGTGACAATCTGCCACTGTGGCTCTTGCAGAGTCTTGCCACGGGCTAGGTGCTGGTAATGAAGCCACCAAGCTAGTGACGGCCTTGTGTAGGGTGAGAGGACTATTCTCTGGTTGAGGCTGCTGCTGTTCCACTGGGCTAGTATGTTTCACTGAAGTTGACAAACTAACTTCTGAATGTTTGTTATCTTCTCGTCTGGCAGAAAAACCCTCTGGGCCTCGGTGTCGAAGACCATGCCAAGAAATGGCATGTGGGGGCTCGGGTCAGATTTTGACAGATTGATCATTCAGCCCAGCCTGGTCAGTATCTTGATCACTAGGGAAAGTTGGCGTTGAACTTCTGGGAGAGACGGGGCTTGACGAGAAGGTCGTCCAGATAGGGTGTGATGTAAATACCGCTGCTGCCATCACCTTTGTGAAAATACTTGGGGCAGAGGTGAGACCGAAGGACAGGGCCGTGAAAAAAAAGGCAGATGCCAATATTGGGCGCAAGGATTCACCCGCCGAGAAGAAGATTGATTTTAGGAACCCTTCAAGCCTTTTGTCCAAGGGATCATTGAAGAAGAAGCATCTGGAACTGGAAGGGCTGTATTTCTTGATAGGCGAGAAACTGGTGCGTTCACTTATGGAGGAACTGTCTATTTCTCCATAACTTCCTGTGGAAAAGGATAGAAGTGTTTAAATTGACGATTGGATTGAAATCATCTTTCAGGATGGTCCCATTCAGTTTGGATAATACTGTCCAATCGAGTGTGGGATGGAAACACGGAGAAGCTTTTCTTCTGGCGCTTAAACAGTGCAGGTGAAGAGTCAGTGGTGGTATCAGCCCCCTTAAGGTCTAAACATTGAAGTACGCCCAAAATGAATGAGTCAATGTTGTCCGGAGAGGAAGCTGCAGAATCCTCTCCCTCCTCTGTTTCCTCCTTGGGCAATTCCCCGTCACTTAAGGACTGGTTGTCCCAAGTAGGGGAAGCGCAAGGGGAATTTATGACGCTGCCCTCAGAAGAGCGTGGCCCATGAGTATCGCTGCCATCCGAAATTAGGGGGGAGCAAAGGGGCTACCGGTGCGCATGGATGCTACCTCACTGTGTCCAGGGAGTCAGGCACAAAAGCTTTTTCAAGCAGAGCCCTTCCTTTAGGTCCTTGTTCCTGGCTAGTGCTGGGCAGCCCTTTATCATCCATGGATGGTTAGGCTGGCTGCAGGTCCCACAGAGGGGGAAGCCCTGTAGAAACAATCCTACATGGAAAGCTCTGGTTCAACCCCTGGTGCCATATACTGGCTGGAAAAAAACACAGTTGAATGGAGTTTGATGGTCCTGTCTCCTTGAGGACACTGAAAAAACTGACTATAGTAGAGTAAGGTAGCGGGGTATAACCCCAGGGGAGGAGCTTTCTACTTCTTCCAATGTCCTGACTCCTGGTGGTGGATGCTATACCCCACGATCCCTGTGTCCCAAAGATCTCTGCAAGAGAAAAAGAGATTGAGAAATCACAGTTATGAACCCAGCAAATGTTGTACGAGTGAGCAGTGTCGGACTGGGATGCCGGGGGCCCACCAGAAAACTACTACTACAGAAGACTATGGGCCCACTTTCCAAACTATTCCAAACTTTCAAAACTATTATTCCTCCTTTCCTAACCACTTTATTCTCCTATTCTTACTACTTACTATATTCTTCTTATATCTACTTCCTATATTCTTCCATTGTTAAGCATTTTTCTCCATAAAGAAATAGGTAATGACCATGAAATAGGCGAAATGGTTAGAAGCAAGAGGGACACCTGGGCCCACCGGGAGTTTTCCTGGTATCCCAGTCCGACACTGCAAGCGAGGGGAATTAGCAGCGTACCCTCCTGGCTAGAAAACAGAGATTCCATTATTTCCACAAATCAAATTGATTCAGGACAACTTGTCCATAACTCCAACCATATCGCAGCTCAATTACCCAAATACTTTACAGTTTACTATTAGCCACGATAATAGGAAAAGGCTACTCACTAGAGTCAGATATCAAGGCTCAATCAACCACTCTACCACGCAGAAACTTAAATGTGGTTCCTTAATGATCTAAAAGAAGAAAAAGCACATTAGTGTAATATAGTGTAGTAAGTTTATTTAAAAAATAACAGTCACAGCATACAGGCTACTCACCATTTTCCAGTTGGCATCATGCATGTAAATAAGTTTTACGTGTTTTGGGCGGTAGATTCCTCAGGAACAAGTGCATAAGCCAGTTAAGGTTCCCATTGCTTTTGTAGCGGTTCTTACAACAAAAAAAAAAGAGCAGCACAGAGCAGTGCAAAAGTGAAGTTTTGCAGTGCTGCGGAGGAGTGGAGTTTGGTTTTGTATAGACACATACTGTACCTGAACATGAAAGAAAATAGCAGCACTTTGATAAAGAGTCTGTAAACCCTGACCCTGTGTGGCCAACTTAGTATAAGCCGTTAACTGTGCTGCCGGATTCTTCCTGTCAGTCAAGCATTTAACTTAACCTTGCATCTCTGATTAACAAGCCCCAAGGGACCATAAGAACGTGTTGCAGTCTGACACTCTCTTAAAGTGATCTATGTCCGATATACCTAGAAAGAGGTCACATTGAGGAAAATGTTCTAAAGGACATATAGGCATATTTTGATGAAGAATTCAATTAGGCTAAAACCTGAGAAGTGTCACTATCGCTTTAAATATAAAAAAAATCAGATTTCAAGGCAGAAGCAGCACTATTAACAGATGCACTTTGGAAAAACATATTTTCCCATGACAGTATACCTCTAATAAATTTATCATTGCATAGATTGTTCTTTTAACTTTTTACCATTAACAGTTTTTTGTCAATTGTTTTGGTTGTAGTTCACAATGTTTTGGCTTCATTTTAGCATCATGCTTCTTACCTAATACTCAACATAAGGCTTTCCTCAAAACCGTATGGTCGTTGGATTAATTTAAACACTTTCTTTTGTTTGTTTTGACAAGTGAGGCAACAACTAGGGATGCACTGAATCCACTATTTTAGATTCGGCCAAATCCCTGTATCTTTTGCAAAAGATTCGGCCAAATCCTAATTTGCATATGCAAATTAGTGATGGAAAGGGGAAACATTTTTTACTTCCTTGTTTTGTGACAAAAATTCACACAATTTCCCTCCCGCCCCTAATTTGCATATGCGGAAGAAAAAGGCCGAATCCTGAACCGAATCCTGGATTCGGTGCATCCCTAGCACCAACACGCATATGTGTTTTATTTACATGACTCTGTATGATGTAGAATATTCACAGCGTATTTGCTCATTACAGGGTGATGCCAATTTGCCACAGCATATTTGCGCAAAAAGTTGTGATGCAGAATTGTCACAGTGTATTGATGCATGCACACTGTACCTGTTACACTCTAATGAGTAGATTGACACACCACATGTTGGGATGAAGGTGAATCACCATTGGATTGCACTGGTCACTTTAAAAGTTTCAAACTACACTAACGCGTGTTACAACAGGTGTATACGTTTTTATTAAAATACTAAACCATAATATCTTCTTTGCACTTCATTGTAGATTGGCTTCTAGTTTACTGTATTGTTTGGATCCTGGAGAGAGGGGACAAGAATAGAGAGCTGCATTCACCACCTATCAAATACACATACAAGTTAAGACCATGATAAGCACAAATACTTTACCTCTTTATATAACTTTAAGGTTAGAGATGCATTTAGATACAAGAACCATCACACATTTTTGGCTGTTATTTTTTGCTCTAAGCCTAAGTGATGTCTACAAGGAAAACAAATGATTCATTTTGTCTGTAAATACAAGGCCTTGCATATCTGTATGCCATAGATCAGGGGTAGGTAATCGCGTCGCTGGAGCCTCATGCGGTTCTTTATCATGCTTGCTGTGGCTCGGTCTTGCTGCTTTGCCTGTCACGTCGTCTATGCAGAACTAACACCTGCTGGCGGCTTCTTGAGTGTGCGACTATGGTAAGCTAACAGTTAATTTACCACGGTCGCACACTCAGGAAGCCGCCAGCAGCTGCGAGGACTGTACAGATGTCAGATCAAAGAGAAACTCGGGACATATCAATACAAATCCGGGACTGCAGGTTGAGCTGTCAAAAGCGGGACTGTCCCACTCAAAACAGGACAGTTGGGAGGTATGTACAAACAGAAGTGCAGTGTGCACGTGTAGGCTTAAACACTGAATAGGCTTATATAGATGTCCCAGGAGTGACAGGCAAGACCGAGCCGCAGCAAGATGATTGATCATGGTCCTTACCCTGGTCACAAACTCAAGACAAGAGAGGGAAGATCAGCATGGATCTTCAGAAACAGAAATCACATTAAACAGATGACAACACTAGCATTTCATAGGGCTATTCAGTGTTTAATTTATTTCAAAGTAGGCCTACACATACACACTGCACATCTGTTTGTTCATATCTCCCAACAGTCCCGTTTGGGCGGCACAGTCCCACTTTTGACAGCTCAACCCACAGTCCAGGATTTGTATTGATAGGTCCTGAGTTTCTCTTTGATCTGCTGCACTGAACTGCGAGAAAAAAATACAAAGTTTCTAACTTAATTGGCTCTTGGCAGAGAGCCCAGAATACATACTTTAAGATTAAGGAACTTTTGTAACGGTTTTAGATAAGAACTTAAGTCACAACTTGAAGGGCAATTCACATTCATTAGCAAAACTGTAATAACACATAAATGTGTTCAAGCTCTCATAACCTGCCAAAATGTGTAAAATGGACTTGGTAATTAGGGGGTGTGGCCACAAAATGGGCATGGTCAATACAATGTTGCCGCACGTACTTTTTGTCCCTCTTTCTGTTTCCAAATGTTGGCAAAGGTATTATTTGTTGTGTTCTGTTGTTGTAACAAAATTTACAACTATAAAAATGTTTATAAGCTGTGTAATATTTTTCAGCCAGACTATTTTTCTTTAGTGGAAGAGGGGGCAAAATGGCTCTTTTGATAGTAAAGGTTGCTGACCCCTGCCATAGACACTCTGAAGTATTTTACTAATAATTAGGCTTAGCTGGCCCAGTCATTTAGCTAAGCAAAAGCCTGAATGTGATGTATCTTCTATCAACTTCAACTGCTACAGAATGTTAATATGAATAAGCCTCTTGAGAAGTAGTTTTGACACAACATACTGAGAATGCAGCTTATAGGGATGTAGTCGTTTGCATATTGTTTAATACAACTTTCCAACCCCCAGTACGTTTTTAGCTCACACATACAGTTATACGTCATACAATTCTTACCTTGGTTAAAGGAGAAGGAAACCCCACTGGGCGCAAACCCCTCCCCTGTGTTGCCCCTCCTCCCTCCTGGCCTACCTGTCCCCCTGGGCAAATGCCCCTAACTTGTTACTCACCCCTCTGCACAGGTCCTGTCCACGGAGTTCACAGTCGCCATCTTCTCCCACGTGCGTCTTCTTCCTGCTTTGACCAGCGTCTTCTGGCGCATGCGCAGTAGGAACATTTACCGGTACGGATCTACTGCGCATGCGCCGAATGTCACGAAGTGAAATCGTAAAACTTTGTGACATTCGGCACATGCGCAGTAGATCCGTACCTGTAAATGTTCCTACTGCACATGCGCCAGAAGACGCCGGTCAAAGCAGGAAGAAGACGCGCGTGGGAGAAGATGGCGACTGTGAACTCCGTGGACAGGACCTGCGCAGAGGGGTGAGTAACAAGTTAGGGGCATTTGCCCAGGGGGACAGGTAGGCCAGGGGGAGGAGGGGCAACACAGGGGAGGGGTTTTGTGCCCAGGGAGTTTCTTTCTCCTTTAAAAGCTTTGGGAATATGAAACTAGAATGTTTTCTACTACTGTATACTGTACTGACATCTAGTGGTAAATCAGTAATCTGATATAATTCATCAGTCTGTATTTCTGTTAGTCATGTTGGCCCAGGTCAATACCAGTGTCAGTTTCTTGGATCACATCTAATTTTGACCTTACTGACAGGAGAAACTATTCCTAAATCCACACATGTATCTAAATAAGTCTCCCCTACAATACAAATATCACATATTTACCTTCAGTTTCTAATAAAGATTTTTGATTTGGGGACCTGGGGCCCATGCTTTTATTCTGCTTGAGAGGAACACTAGAGTGGGGCAAGGGGATTCATTGATGAGCACAAGTGCTGTGAAAAAACTGCAAGTGGAAAAGTTAAAAACATTTTTAACACTTCAAGTGTAATTGCAGTTGGGATGTGGCAATTTGCATGACAAAATCGAGGCTGATGCATTATAACTTGCACAGTTGTGGTGCGCTTCAAAAGGACACAATTGTCACAAAAAAATCTTTGTGTTTGGGATGTCATAATTTTCGGCATGCACCAACAAAAATTTGCATCTGATTCTTTGGATGCAAGTAAATGCAGCCCACTGTGGGAAGCCTTTAGAGGTTGCAGGAGCTCTTTCGTTTCCCTGCATCAAATTGGCCTCCGTCAGTTGCATGAAAAATCCCATTCATTAAAGGAGAAGGAAAGCTACAGAGGCATTTTATTGCAGATAAGCTGCAATAGTGCAAGCTACAATGCTCTATTTGTTCTGTAGAATGTTTTGCCATACCTGAGTAAAAAGCTCTGGAAGCTCTCTGTTTGTTTAGGATAGCAGCTGCAGTATTAGCTTGGCGTGATATCAATTCCTGCCTGAGTCTCTCCCTGCTCACTTATAGCTGTGGGCTCAGATTACAGTAGAGAAGGGAGGGGGGGGAGAGCAAACTGAGCATGCTCTTGCCAGGGGCAAGGAGATACATAAGTGAAATAGAAAGAAATACAGTGTTTCTTTTGACAGAGGACTCAGAGCAGCACTACTTTGAGGGTTTACTGGTATATTTAGGTATATTTCTATTAAGGCTTACTTAGTTTTAACCTTTCCTTCTACTTTAAAGCTACTCAGGGTCGGACTTATATTGTTACAATTACTTATTTGTCTATCTAGAAATTGTTACAAAAGTATCTTATAAGCAGTTGGCTGAGTGCAGAGATAAACTGGACTTTCCAGTACAAACGAGGGATTGCGGGTTGAGCTGTCAAAAGAGGGACAGTTGGGAGGTATGGGACAGGAATTCAGCACGAGTTTCTCCCTGTAGCGTGCACAGGTCCTCTCTGCTGCTGCCCGATCTGTTGCAATGATGTGACTGACACCCAATGAATGAACGTGTCACGCGCCGCAGTCTACTGCGGATGCGGGTCAGCGCATCAGCATGGAAGGCGCCAAGTCACGCTCCAGGGTGGGGGAGCACATTCACAATTTAAATCTGCATGGGGCATGCGATTTTGAAAAATGATAATTCCATTAGTAAAGGACAAGCAAACTGAATAGTAAAAATGAAAAAAAAAATTCATAGGATTTTCTTAGGAATTTTCACCCAAAAGCTACAATTTTTTTCGTAAAATTACCCGAAAGCTACAATTGTTTTCAGAAACCCAGCACAACTAAGAAAATAGTCTTGGCAGGTCTGAGTTGGAGTACTTTTTACATGGAACTTTTAACACCATCACACTTATTACACTAATAAATCCCGAAAAAAAATCAAGTTTTGTTTCCTCTGAAGCAATTCTTTTTTCCCCTATAATAATGAATAAATAACCCCCTAAAAGTTTCTTCACGAGTGATTTTCCAGTGTCAATGGCTGATTCAGTCCCATGTTATTCTGTAAGTATTGGCAAAAGTTGTAATTCACCTGTCTGAGCACATATGGTGGATTTTTGTGTAAAAATGCACTACAATTTGAAATCTGCCCCATACACATGATGGGTCTATAGGCCAAATGGTTAACCCTTTCCCTGCCAGCCAACTTGGTACTTCTATTGCCAGATAATTTTTGAACATTTTGCACTTGCCTTAGCTGCTTTTTAAATATGCTAGAATTTTGGTGTAATTCTCACTTGTCAAGCATTATGAATGCACATCATACTCGCAAAAGTTATATCCCTTTCAGAAGCCATATAGATGGGAGAGCCCCCGTTGCTAAGCCAACTCAGAAAGGCAGACTCCTCCAAAATGGTCTCCAAATTATATGCCATAATAATAGAAACTGGTCCTAACCCCTTTGATAAAGCTCTAGCAGCGTGGAAAAGAAACATTCCAAATCTTAGCACTGATCAGTGGGAAGAGTTGACAGGAAACCTTTACAATTTCCTCATAAGTGCAAGAGACAAGCTCATAGAGCATAAATTTATATTGAGAACCTACCTCACTCCCAACAGGTTGTATTGCATGGGGAAAATCCACGCCCCAATATGCAAGCGGTGAGGGGAGCAGGATGGGTCCTACTGGCACATGCTTTGGACGTGCCTGGTTATTCATAGATATTGGGCAGAGGTCACACATTACATAGGGGAAATCCTTGACCTCCCCTCAATCTTTACACCTGCAATATGCCTATTGGGACTAGTTTTCTTAATGCTACTAAGGTCTCTTCTTTACTATGCTAAGAAAACAATAATTATGAGATGGATGGCTCCGCTCCCCAAAAAAAGGTGAATGGGTACAATATGCAAATTGAATGCTCCCTCTGATTAAATTAACTTATGAAGCCTGGGGCTGCCCTGAAAAATTTGGCAAAATATGGGACCCCTGGACTAATGTTAACGTTGCCTTGAGATGAGAACAACATTATTTTGGATGTTTATATAATGCAAATGATGTTCTGGATTAATGGACTCTGCTGTACTCCCATCCCCTTTTTTTCTTCTTCTGTATCCTACCATCTTTACTTTAAAATAATAATAAAAAGTTACCTATCAAAAAAAAAAAGTTATATCCCTTAAAGTTGATGAGCACTTGTAACTAGGGTTGCCACCTTTTCTGGCAGTGAAGACCGGGCAGGGGGCTGGGCCGTGATGCGGAGGGGCAGGACATGACGTGAGGGGGGATGGGCCGTGATGTCAGGGGGCGTGACTATGATGTGGCGAACGGCGATTGTCACTGTGCCAATCATGGGGAATCCTGCCCAATTTTCCGAATTTGGAGGAAGTTTTGACCCAGGCAGCCCTTCAAATTACCGGGCTCTCTGGGTGAAAACCGGACAGATGGCAACCCTACTTGTAACAAATTTTTTTTTTTATTGATTGTAATGTGAGCATAGCTTTGGTGTCTTATAAATTGGTGGTGCCATGCATGTGACACACATTTTGGGAATTTTAGAAAGTCACTAAATCACCCCTATGATACTGTCAAGGGTTGCCAGTTTGCCAATTGTGTATCATTCACTGTCACAATTTAGTGGATTGTAAGTATTCTACTATGAGGTTTTATTAATATTTTGATTAATAAAATTGATTATTTTAGCTAGTAAAAATTGATCGCAATAGTGGGCCGCTTTTATTGCAGGTCTATGAGTGGCATTTAGATATTCTTGCACCAGCTAGGAATTAGGTTTGGACACAAATGAAAATGTTAGCATGTGGCACTTGTTCGACAAATCTTTTAATTTTTTCACACCCTAACCATAAATTACTGTTAAAAACATACGGGAAAAATCTTTAACAGAACAAACTGTACAGCTGTGGACAAGCCCTTAACCCATGCTGTTCTGCTATTTAAAGTTAGTACATTTATATACAGTACAACAGAGGTAGATATATCCTCTTTCTTTTGCTTTTTCCAGGATAAAAAGAGGAAGTGGTTTGTGCAATGACTGTGTTCTTCTTACCTAAGATTACAAAACTTTTTATGTCATTTTTCTGATAGAGAAACCACAGGACAAGGAAGATAAATCTTTATTTTTAGATAATATACATACCAGCAAGCTCTGTGTCAAGTAAATTGTGCAACTGATCTGTGCAACTAATTGATTCATAGTTTCATACAGATACATTGGAAATAGTAAAATATGGTTGAATAATCACATACTAAGGGGCAGATTTATTAAGATTCGAATTGTAAATTCAAATTCAAATTTGAATTGTTGGTCAAAACTCACAAATTCAAATTGGGAACAATCCAAACTCTAATTCGAGATTTCACATACCTTGGAGCTGGGAACAACTCGAATTAGACTATTCACCACCTAAAACCTGCTGAGTTCATGTAGAAGTCAATGGCAAAGGTCCATTGACCCATTTGATGATGTTAATAACATTCCTGAGATTCATTTTTTTCGGAGGAAATAATCGATTCGACTTTAGATGACTTTGATTTGAAATTGTTTCGAGTTTTCGGGAAGGAAATATTTGTTCGAGTTGAGTTTTTTTCTTAGATAACCTCCCATTTGAGTTGTGAGTATTTTTGAATTTAATAGAGTATGCACAAAAAATAAAACAATAAATTCGCAGGCCCGGATTTGTGGAAAGGCCACCTAGGCCCGGGCCTAGGGCGACAGGATTTTAGGGGGGGCGGCATGCTTCCCAACCACACCCACATTGGTTCAAAAACACTGGGGATGCACTGGAGATACAATCTTTTTTTAAATTTCCAATGCACCAATCCCCATTGCTACTGTCCCCCTGGAGGGGACAGGGGCGACGAACGGCAGTGGGCCTAGGGGCTCCCACTATGTAAATCCAGCCCTGTAAATTCGATCTTTGATAAATCTGGCAAGAAAGGTAGAGAGTAGTGATGTGCGGGTGGACTAAAAGTTGACCCGCACCTGACCCGAACCCGGTCGGTTCCCCTATTAAAATACCTGTGCCTTCCCCCCGTGGCATCAAAGGAGGGGGCCTACTGGCGCAAGTAAAATAAACATGACAGATAGATCAATAGGTACCTAAAAGACAGATAGATGAAAAGATAAAAATATAGAATATTGATGGATGAATGGATAGTTAATAATGGATAGATAATTGATAGATTATAGATAAATTATAGATATATACCTAAAGGACAGATAGATTAGGCAGAATATTAATGAATTAATACAAATGAATAGGATAGATTGATGGCAAAAGAGAGATTTTTGTGCTTACCGTTAAATCTTTTTCTCTTGTCCTATATTGGGGGACACAGGCTCCATGGGGATGAAGATCCTACAGCTGGAGATGGACACTAAGTTGCAAATTATGACTCCTCCTCCTGCTCTGGGCTTCATCCCCTGCCTCCTCCTACTACCCTCAGTTTCAACCGAAGAAGGAGCAAAATAGCCCAAAACAGAAGAGGAATTCAATTAGAAAAACCACTAAAAATTGTTGAAAAAAAGTTTTGATGAACAAGAAACTACTAACTTGAAGAAAAAAGATCACAACATAGTCGTGAAAAAAGCAGTGTCAGTATCGGGAGGGAAAGCCTGTGTCCCCCAATATAGGACAAGAGAAAAAGATTTAACGGTAAGTACAAAAATCTCTCTTTCTCTTGCCTAATTGGGGGACACAGGCACCATGGGGATGTCCCAAAGCACCCCCTGAGGGTGGGACACTGACTCTCAAGGTACCGAGCTAATCACAGCCCTTAGGACCTTTCTCCCGAAGGGGGCTTCGGCTGAAGCGTGAGTGTGGAGCCTGTAGAAGCGAGTGAATGTATGGAGGGACGCCCACATGGCCGCTCTACAAACTTGATCTGCTGAAGCTTGGTGTCAGACTGCCCACGATGTGCTGAGAGAGCGTGTAGAGTGAGCTCTCACCTTGATCGGGGGTTATTTCCCTTTTACAGTGTAGGCTCTGGATATGATGGATCGGATCCATTTGGATAAAGTCGTCTTGGCAGCTCTGGTACCATGTTTAGGGCCATAAGGAACGATGAACAGGGCGTCCGTCCTCCTGATGTTTTCAGTAGCTTTCAAATAGAATGAAATTGCTCTGACGACATCTAATTTGTGTAGTTTGTTCTCAATAGGCCCTTTAGGATCTGGGCACAATGATGGTACTACAATGTCCTGGTTTAAGTGAAATTCCGAGACCACCTTGGGCAGGAAGTCCGGTGTGGGTCTGAGAACAACTTTGTCCATGTGAACAACAGTGAAGGGTGATTTGCATGAGAGTGCAGCAAGTTTGGAAACCCTCCTAGGAGAAGTGATGGCCAAGAGGAAGAGCACCTTTTCTGTAAGCGTAGACAGAGGAATCTGGTCTAAAGGTTCAAAGGGTTCCTCCTGCAGGACAGAAAGCACCAGATTGAGGTCCCATGGAGGTACCGGGCAGCGATAAGGTGGGATTAAACGGGTTGCCCCTTGGAGGAAGGTTTTAATGTTGGAATTCAATGCCAGCTTTTCCTGTAGTAGAATGGACAAGGTCGAAACTTGAACTTTCAGAGAACTCAAAGCCAAACCCTTCGTAAGACCGTCTTGTAAAAAGGATAGTATCTCTCCTTCCTTCGCCCTCTGAGGGTCCACACCTTTTTGTTCGCACCACAATATGAATGTTTTCCATACTCTATGGTATATTTTGGCCGAAACAGGTTTTCTTGCGCGTAGCATAGTCGGAATGGAGTTCTCTGGCGCTCCTGAATTTCGTAGAATCAAGGCTTCAAGAGCCACGCCGTTAAAGCCCCCAGATGAGAATTCGGGTGAGCGACCGGGCCCTGAGTGAGAAGGTCTTCCCTTTGAGGAAGATGGAAGGGTTCGCCTGCCGCCATTGCTACTACGTCCGCGAACCACGACCTCCGGGGCCAGAACGGTGCCACAAGAATGGTCTGAGTTCCTTCTCTCTTTATCTTCTTGACGACCTTCGGTAGAAGTGCCAGGGGAGGGAAGATGTAAGTCCTGGAGAACCGCCATGGGATCACTAGAGCGTCCACGGCGTGAGCCATGGGATCGAGGCTTCTTGAGACGAATTTCTGAACCTGCCTGTTGTTTCTGGACGCCATGAGGTCGATCTCTGGCAACCCCCATTTTTCCACTATGAGATGGAAGACGTCTTGGTGTAGGCTCCATTCCCCGTGATCGATGGTTTCTCTGCTCAGATAGTCCGCTATTCAATTTTCTACTCCCGGTATGTGAACCGCGGATATTGCTGGAACATTGTTCTCTGCCCACCTTAGGATTTCTTGGGCTTCTTTGAGAGCTGCGAGACTTCTGGTCCCTCCCTGATGATTTATGTATGCCACCGCCGTCACATTGTCGGACAGGATCCGTACTGGTTGTCCCCTGAGCAATGGTGCAGTGCTTTTGAGGGAGTAGCGTATTGCTCTGAGTTCCAGGAGGTTGATAAGGAGCCTCCGTTCTTCTTGAGTCCATAGGCACTGTACTGTGGTCTGGCCTAGCACTCCTCCCCACCCCCGAAGACTGGCGTCCATGGTCAGCACTGTCCACTGATGGGATGGAAAAGGTTTCCCCCCCCGTTGTCCGATGTGGGTGAAGCCACCAGTGGAGGGAGAGTTTCACTCGATTCGGGATGGAGATCCTGCGGTCGAGGTCGGTTCGATCCCTGCGTTGGTGTAGAAGTATGAGATGTTGAAGGTATCTGGTGTGGGATTGCGCGTATGGAATGGCAGGGAATGAGGCTACCATCGTGCCCAGTGTCTGCATGGCCGGTCGAAGGGGAACGCTATTGCATCCCAACAGGGATCGTATCCGTCCCTGAAGAGTTCTGGACTTATCCTGTGGTAGGAAGGCCCTTCCTTGATTGGAGTCCAGTACTAGGCCCAGGTATTCTATCGTTTGAGTTGGGTGTAGGTGCGATTTGTTGAAGTTGATCGTCCATCCCAGATCGGTCAATGTTTGTAAGACCTGGGATGTATGTAGGAGGGCTATGTCCGCAGATGGGCCCTTGACGAGGAGATCATCCAAATAGGGTATAACGGTGATTCCCTTGAGTCTTAGTTCCTCCAATGCTGCAGCCATGACCTTGGTGAAGATGAGAGGCCGAATGGTAGAGCCACGAACTGCCAATGCTCTCCGTTCACATAGAATCTGAGAAAGCCGTGATGGGCAGGATGGATAGGTATATGAAGATATGCTTCCTTGATGTTGATTACTGTCATGAATTCGTCTTCTTCCATAGAAGATAGAACTGACTGAATCGACTCCATCTTGAAGTGGCACTTTCTGACGAAGGGATTTAGATCCTTGAGGTCTAATACTGGTCTGAGTGAGCCGTCTTTTTTGGGGACCATGAAGAGGTTGGAATAGTAACCTCTTCCCCTGGCAGATGAAGGTACAGGTTGAATGGTTCCCGCCAAGGCAAGAGCTTGAACGATGGCGAGGAATTTGGCTCTGTCTGAGGTTATGGTTGGAAGCCTGGAAATGAAAAACCGGTTTGGGGGAGGGTGGGTGAAGTCTATCAAAAGTCCCTGTGATACCACCCGGAGAACCCACCGATCTTGGATTTTGTTTTCCCACACCTCCTGAAAGGATTTGAGTCGGCCTCCTAGGGGAATCCCTTCGGGAGGTGACGCACCTTCATGCAGTGTGAGGCTTGTCTTGTGATGACTTGGTAGTTGACTTGGAAGACGACCAGGAGGGTCTCTGTTTGCCCTGGAAGCGGGAGCGAAAGTTGGAGTTGGACTTGTCTGTTTGAGTCTTTGACCTTTGTCCCTGTCTGAAGGGTCGAAAAAAGGGTCTCCGCTTGAAGGGTGGTCTCTTGACACGAGTTTGTGGAAGTAGCGTGCTCTTGCCCCCCCCGTCGCCTGAGAGATGATCTTATCTAGCTCGGAACCGAACAGTAACTTCCCTTGGAAGGGTATGCTCACCAGAGAACGATTTGATGTGAGATCGGCGGACCAAGACTTTAGCCACAGGAATCTGCGAGCTGCTACCAACTGGGCGGAAGCTTGAGCAACCATCCTTGCTGCGTCACCGATGTATGTAGTGGCATCTGCTATTTGGGAAAGTAGGTTGTCGGTGTTTGGGTCATCAGAACCTATGAGTTGAGCTACTTGCTCTACCCAGGCTTCCATGGCTTTTGCCACCCAGGCGATGGCGTAGATAGGTCGGAAGGCTGAGCCGGAAGCTGTGAAGGTGGATTTGCAGAACCCTTCAAGGCGCTTGTCAATGGGATCTTTAAAAGTGGCTGCATCAGCGACCGGAATAATGGTGTTTCTGGATAGTCTGGAGACCGGAGGGTCTACTGCTGGAGGAGAAGACCAGAGGTCGATGCACTCTTTGGGAAAGGGATAAGTCTGTGTGAAACGCTTAGAAAGTTGCACTCGATGATCAGGGTTTTTCCATTGTGACTTGATAATTTCATCAAGCTGTTCGTATGCTGGAAACATACATGAGCTTTTCTTATGTCTCTTAAAGATGTTCTTTGCTGGTTCAATCGAGGAAGTAGAGTACTCTATGTTCAGTGTGTTTAGCACAGCTTGAATAAGATCTTCTATCTCCCGTTGTGTCCTGGGAGTGTCTAGGTCTGGGTCAGGTAGGTCCTGATCAGAGTCGTCGGCGGATAGAACCTGGCCTTCCTCGTCAGAGGGAGAGAAGAGTTCCCTGGGGGAGTCTGGAGGGGAGGGTGCGTGATGTTTTGAGGTCCCCGGGCGACATTCGTGATGTGTGGGTTGAGATAAGTGCTCAAGCACCTTGTCTAAGATGTTGAATGCCTGCAAGTGAGAGGGAAATAGCCCTAAGAAGTTCAGGGTCTGAGCTACCTGCCGAAGGTATCGGTAGTGAGTCAGTATTTCTGCAGGCCCCACACATAGAATCAGCCGAGGCCGAAGAAAGTTTTGTTTTGCAATTTGAGCAGGAAAAAAATGAGACCTGTGGGTGTGTTTGAGCTGAGGACTTGTTGGTCCTGGGCTCTTCTGCCTTGTTGGCCATTGTGCTCCTTCCCCTAGTCTAGAGGGTAGGGTGTAAAAACCCCAGTAGGGAATTTTATGCAGTAAAGTAAGTTTTTTTTTTTTTTTAAAAGGAGGCAGGGGTAGCCGGCCTAGAGAAGATAAGCCCTGTGGGCTTCTCCTTGGTGTAGTGCGTAGTCTGTGGAGATAACAAGGCATAGGTAGTTATAATAATAGGGGCCCCTGGGGGCCCTGCGCTCTTTCCCCCTATGTGCATAGAAGAAAAGAGACTTGCCTGTCAGCGCTGTGATGTGCGTAGGAAGGTGGTGCTGGCTGGTGTGAAGCCTGGTCTGGGCTCTGCATGGGGTGGAGGAATGGTGCGAAAAAAGCATGTGGAGCCGGTGAGCACGGTCCTGAGTAGGACGGAAGGAGAGAGAGGGAGAGCCGAAGTTAGGGCGGTGGATAAGCAGGTTGTCGGCTGAAGCTGTAAAAGCTTTCCGATAGGAAAGTTACTAACCTGCTCCTCATGAGTGAGAAGTGCGCCGGAGTCCCATAAGCGTTAGAATGCAGGCAGAGAAGGATGCGTCGGCGGGAAGAGACAGAGAGAGGCGTGGGCGGTGGGACGCAAGGGGAGAGCGTGGCGTTGGAACGCAAGGGAACTATGCGTTCCACTGAGGGAAGAAAGGCGCAACATTGTAATGGTGCCCAGAGAGCATAGCGCTGGAGCTTGGATTCGCAAGACGGAATAAAAGTAAGATTTTGTTGGCCATTTGCTGCTGTATGTGCTGCTGTATGTGCAATATGTGTTGCCAGGGTGGTAAAACTTTGGATAAAGAATTTTGTACTCACCAAAGAAGCCAGCCAATCCGTGTCCAGTGAGTTCTGTCCCCTGTGAAGAAACACACAGATAAATATATATATGCACACAAGTGAAATATATATGTATATGTATGTTAGTATACATCCAGGTGGGTGTATACCACTGCTGCAGACCTCCGAGGAGCGGGAAAACAGTGCAGGGGGTGAGGAGCAAGCCTACAGACCTCTGTAGAGCGGGAAGGCTGAAGGGCAGGAAGAATATAGCTGGAGAGGCTCTTAATTCAATCAGTGGCCCCTAAGCGTGGCGTGATCTTACACCGGGGCCTTGATCAGTGCTCCAGCCACTTAAAATGGTGTCTTCTCCTTCTGAGGACACTAAAAGAAACTGGGGGTAGTAGGAGGAGGCAGGGGATGAAGCCCAGAGCAGGAGGAGGAGTCATAATTTGCAACTTAGTGTCCATCTCCAGCTGTAGGATCTTCATCCCCATGGGGCCCGTGTCCCCCAATTAGGCAAGAGAAACATATATAATAGATGTGCTAAAATATTTAAGAGAAACGTGAATTTGCAAGTAGACTGAAAATCCTGACTGTTTAATAAACAGGGGGGGGGGTGCCATTTTTCAGACACGACATTGACTGCTATAGAAATTCATCACCTTTCACTCGGAAAGATTTTTAGTGCTATTTGTCAAGATTAGTACTTTTTTTCTTTAATAAATTATAACTATTTGGGGGTTATTTAAAAGACACTAAGCTTCCCCAGGAACCCATAGCAACCAGTTAGAAGGTAGCTTTTACTGGTCACCTGTTTAAAAGCAAACATCTTATTGGTTGCTATGGATTACTGCTACTGGGCAAACCTTTTATAGTATACAGCAGGGATCCCCAGCCTTTTTTTATCCGTGAGCCAAATTTAAATGCAAAAAGAGTTGAAAAAGTTCCTGTAGATGACAAAAAGGGCTGTGATTGGCTATTTGGTAGCCCCTATGTGGACTGACAGCCTACAAGAGGCACTGTTTGGCAGTACACCTGGTTTTAAAGCAACCAAAACATGCCTAAAAAACAGGAATTCAAAAATAAGCACCTGCTTAAAAATGTGAAAATAACAAATAAACCAAAACATTTTTGGTATAGTTAAAAGGTTGTTCTAGCAGCCAGACATCAAATTTCTATCAGAAGTAAAATTTAGATGCACAGATGTTATATTTTAATACAGTACCATGTCAGGTATAAATGGTGAATTCAAAAAGAATGACTAATGAAAACAAAACAGAACGAGAAAGAATACATTCATTAAAAAAATAATTATTCAACTCAGAATAAATTCATGGGAAAAACAAAATTACAGGCATTAAGGTATCAGCCAGGTCAAGTCTTTTTCAGTAAGAAACATTTCTACATAGGTATGCTATACATCTATACATCTTTCAGTTCACAATTGCTAGTTGGTAATCTTAACAGTGATTATTAGTCAACTGTAATATTCAAGTAGTCTGTGGATTTTATTTACAAGTATAGTGAAGGATTAGAGGTGGGAATCCTTTAAGTGGTGGTTCACCTTTAAGTTAACTTTCAGTATGTTTTAGAATGACCAGTTATAAGCAACTATTCAATTGGCCTTCATTTTTTTTTAATTTCTTATAGTTTTTGAATGATTTGCCTTTTTCTTCTGACTCATATTTCAAATGGGGGGTCACTGACCCCATCTTAAAAACAAATGCTACAAATGTATTGTTATTACTATTTTATTAGTCATCTTTCTATTCAGGCTATATCCTCTTCATATTCCATATTGCTGAAATTGCAAACTGGAGAGCTGCTGTGTAAAACGCTAAATAGCTAAAAACACAGACAATTCAAAATAAATAAATAAAACCAACTGCAAATTGTATCAGAATATCATTCTCTACATCATACTAAAATTTAATTTAAAGGTGAACAACCCCTTTAATTCTTATATCCTGGTACACGGGTCACAGTCCAAAAACATATGCCCATATATTTCCCTGGAACCTGTTATCCAGAAAGTTCTGAATTACAGTAATACCATCTCCCATTGATTCCATTTTATTCAAATAATCAAAACTTGTAAAATAATTCATTTTTCTCTGTAATAATAAAACACTAGATTGTACTTGATCCCACTAAGATGTAATTAATACTTATTGAGAAGCAAAATCAGCCTATTGGGTCCTGAGCATTCTAATTTAACAGGTCCAATACCTTATATCATCTATGAAGCATGTATAAGCATGTAAGTATACATTCCATGTATGTTTCTAGGGTAAATGACTCATCCTAAACTGTACAGTATGTTCAAAATTGACTTTTTTTGTCACATAACAAATTTTCTTTTTAAGGGGAATTATTATAACATGCCCTCCATGTTTTCTCATAGACTGAACAAAGAAATACTATAGAACTATGGCAGCACAAGTATTTGACTGACAATTAAGATTATGCAATGGCCCTTTAAAGGAAAATTCAACCCTAAAGTTAAAAAAAAAACCTACCCCCTATACATAGACCCCCTCCCTCCCTGGAACCCCAGGCAAATGCCCCTAACGTTTTACTTACTTCTCGGTGCAGATTTAGGCATCGGAGTTCATGGGCGCCATCTTCTTCGCTTCGGAAATCTAAAGGATTAATTTTAAAGAACATTCAAAGAAAATGTTTCTTAATAAGTTGCAGTTTTATAGCTGAAGTTGAATTCAATTGTAAGAATAAAAATACAAACAAATGGATAGCAAGACAAACAAAATCTAATGGCTACAGTGTTAAAGTAAAAGGGAGACATATTAATGGGTATTAAGGGGCATATTTATCAAGGGTTGAACTTCAAATTTGAAAAAATTCGAAATTCGAATTCAGAAAGACCAGCCAAAATTTTTTTTGGTTGAATAGGTCCATTTTCAATCGAATAGGTCCATATTCGGCCGAATTCGAATTGTGCAAATCGAAGAAATAGCGTATTCTATCAAATTCAGTTCTAAGTTTTTCCCCAAAAAATTGATTTTTCAGAGTCCACCAATTGACTCAGAATGAGTTCTAGGAGGTCCCCCATAGGCTAAAACAGCAATTCAGCAGGTTTTAGATGGCGAATGGTTGAAGTTAAATTGTTAAAGAGACAGTACTTGATAATTGTAGGTATTCTCATTTTTTTCAATTTCAAATCGAATTTGGACTATTCCCTAGTCGAAAAAAAAAGAAAACACAAAAACTAGCTTGAAATTCTAATTTTTTTCATTCTAAAATTCACCTCGACCTTTGATAAATCTGCCCCTTAGTGTTTTGAGTTGTTTAGACAACAGCTGGAGGGCAGCAATCTCTATCTAAAGCTACAGTACGTTTATTAAGGCAGGAAGGCTACCAAATGACATGAGACACTAATTGACCAACAAAGCAATTCAAAGTTGAATCATGTTGGTCATCCTGTACTAACTTATAGTAAGAGTATTATTATATGTCTTTTGGTAGCCTTCCTGCCTTAATAAATGTACTGTGGCTTTAGATAGAGATTGCAGCCCTCCAGCTGTATACTGTTTACCAGTAGAGAGGACTGGGCAGGATCCATCTTGCAATACAGTGTTAAAATAGTACTGGTTGCTTCATACTAAGGATATGTAGAAACACAAGCTTTGGGTAACCCGAAGATGTATGGGAATAAACACAAACTACAAATACTAATTTGCTATGATTTATACATACAGTGTGCCTGCTTGTGAATTTACATCACCGCTATGACATTGTAGTTTGTATAACTCACACAAATATATTATATATATGTTGTTATCACCCTTAGGGACAGATTTAAGGGTCAAATTTTCGAGTTCATGGGAGTTTGTCCGATAACCTCCCATAAACTTGAAATTCGAATAAAAAAGACCAATCTAAAAAATTTTTAATTGAATTATTCAAATTCGGGTGCATGGGATCGACCCGCAAACTTGAGGTGAATTGGAATCGAATTGGAATTGAAGATTTTTTTAAAAAAAACTTCGAATCTAATTTTAATTATTCCCTAGTCGAATTCCACTAAAAAACTTGAAAATTCAAATTCGAAATTCAAAAATTCGAATTTTCACTTAGACCCTTGATAAATCTAACCCTTAATATAATAATATCACTGTGCATAATTAAAGACACAAATTAATTACAGTATAAGTGAACTCCACACTTAGTGCAGGGAATTGTGCAGGGGTGTCCAAACTTTTAGCAACGAGGGCCAGATTTGGTGAGGTGAAAATGTGGGGCCAACCATTCAGCTTGACATTCAGCCTGACACCGATATCCCTTCCGAGGTAGCTAAATAGCGATTTAGGCCCTAAATAAGTAGCTGACTAGCGATATAGGCCCTAAATTAGTAATAAAAAGTAGCAACCCTGGGTGTGTCAAACAGAGCCGGGCCAACCCGGCCAGGCGCCCTAGGCAGCCTGGTGGGCCAAGGCGCCGGCTCTGCGCGCTCGACTGCGCATGCGTGAAAGTGCGCTCCAGTGCGCATGCGCGAAATCGCATTTACGCCAGCGCCAATCGAGGAGAGATGGGACCAGACACGGGGTAGGCGACAGAGCAGGTACGTGCCTGGCGCCCCCTCAGCTTTGCGCCCTAGGCACGTGCCTACTCTGCCTACCCCTAGTTCCGGCCCTGGTGTCAAACAAGGGTATGGCCAAATAGTATTCAGTGCTGTGTACAAATCTTTGTAGCCCCTTACATTTGTCCAAGACCCCATATTGTGTTGCTTTGTTACAATTTCTTTTTAACCCCATTGGAACAATAGGATGTGGGCCCTGCTTTTTTAATCCCTTCCAGACCCCACTTTGCTCATCATGGAGCCCTATTTCACTTGACCTCCTGCTCCAATTTCACTTCCCCATCCTAGCAGCTTCTTACTCTCCCCTTCTCTTCATACTGGACCTCTCCCCTTCACCCACCTCCACTATTGTCTCCCCTGTCCCTTTCGCTTCTCATTCACACTACCGACATCCCTCCTGTCCAGACAGCACTTGGAAGATGGCTACTAGGAAGCAACAAAATGTTGATCATATTTAAATGCTGCCGTCTCAGGGCCATCACTGCTCCCTGCTGCGCTGTGCTGAGCGTGCGCGTGCATGCAAGCAGGCGTCGGTTCCTTCTTCTGGCCAGGATGAGGATGCGCAATCAAACCCTCAGACGCAGCGCACGCCGCAAGAGCTCCCCGGTGCCCCGGCAGGCCAGTCCGATCCTGTGTGTGGGCCATATTCTGGTATACTTTTGGAATTTGCTGCGGGCCAATTAAAAATGGATTAATGGAAACGCATTTGGCCCACGGGATGAAGTTTGGACACCCCTGGTTTAGTAGCAGCACCAGCTTATGTTCCGGTATCCACTTGTCCCTAAGTTAAAATAAAAGGTAGCGTTGCACTTCTAAGGGCAGGGACACACGGGCAGATTCGGGGAGATTTAGTCGCCTGGAGACTAATCGCCTCTTCTTCGGGTGACAATTTTCCTTGAACTCCCTTCCCCCTGCCTTCTGCCTTCTGCCTGCTATAATGAGAAAACACCAGCGCAATGGCACTCGTGGTGCTTCGATTTCCGAAGTTGCCTGAAGTTGCCTCACAAGGAAAGCACAGCGAGTGAATTGCCGCAGGCGATATTACATTTTAGCAGCAGAAGGCAGTTCAGGGAGATTGTCGCCAGAAGAGGCGATTAGTCGCCAGGCGACTAAATCTCCCCGAATCTGCCCATGTTCCCCTGCTCTAAGGCTTCGTGTGTGCCGACAAAAAAGTATACAGATAGTGTGTTATCTTTTTTAATGAGTGACCCGTGTAACAAATTAGATCTACTCACATTCGATAGTGATAGTTAATCCTCCTCTGGGTTATACCTGCTGAACGAAAACTGCATATAGTGAAGTACTAGATGGTAGATTCGTGAGTCTTACTGCCATACAATCCCGTGCAAATATTCAAATTACTGCTCCCACGAAACTACCATCTAGCAGAGTTATCAGCAGAATTCGTAGGACGCTCGCAGACCTGAAACTGTTTGAGACAGGGATCCATGAGGAAGGAATATGACCCGGGAAAGGGAAACCCCGCAACCTTCCACCCAGTGCAACAAGCGCTGTCTGCAGAGAAAACCCGCAAACACGGAAACCTATCTATGACCAGGATATGCCGACTTGTAGATTCAATCTCATAACTACCATCCAAGTGCGGCCATATGAGAGGCTTCCACAGTACTTCACTATATGCAGTTTTGGTTCGGCAGGTATAACCCCGCGGAGGATTCCGTCCGACACATTCTACAGTGTTAACTGTCACTACTGTATGTGAGTAGATCTAATTTGTTACACGGGTCGCTCATTAAAAAAGACAACACACATCAGTATACTCTTTTCTTTGTAGGCCTTAGAAGAGCACCGCTACCTATTACCTTTTATAATTAAAAACACGTCTCAAGTGCCTTGAAGCATCCTGACAGTGATTTAAAAAACAAAATCCCATTAAGACAAATAGTAGCTACACATATCAGAAATTATATTATGATCCATCTACTTAAAGAGGTTGCTCAGCTTTTAATTAAACTTTGTATAATGTAGAGCGTGTTATTCTGAGACAATTTGAAATTGGTTTTCATTTTATAGTACTGGCGTTTTTTTAGTTATTTAGCTTTATATTCAGCAGCTCTCCGGTTTGCAATTTCAGCATCTAGTGGCTAGGGTTCAAATTCCTCTACCACTGATTTGAATATAGGGCAGGGTTATTAACAGGAGAGGGCCTGAATAGAAGTATGAGTAATAAAAGAAACAATAACAGTTAGGGGCATATTTATCAAGGGTCTTATTTCGAATTGAAAAAACTTCGAAATTCGAATTTAAAAAGACCAACCAAATAAAGTCGAAGGTTTTTTTAGGTCAAACAGATGCCATAGAAATGAATGTAGAAATGGTGGAATTTTATTCTAACAGACTGTGGCAATCTAACTTCACTCTTTGATAAATATACCCAGAGTTTATGAAATATACATGAGTGTGCTGGTTAATTTCCATTCAGTTCTTAGAGGGCCAAGCCAAAAGTCCAGCTAGGATACAATTCATGGAGAATATCTAGGTACTCCTGAAATTACAGTAACAATAAATATTTAAATTGTTCTTTTTTTGAAAGGAGAGGGGGTCAGAAATCCCAAAATATGGTGGCTGAGGGCATCTTGATCACTTTAAGGCAGGAGTCCCCAACCGCCGGGCCGCGGACACTCGCGCAGTGGGCTCGGCAGCAAAAATGAGACGCGCGTCCAAATTTGCTGCCAGCCTCCGCCAACCCCACCCTGCTGACCCCACACCCCCCTCGGTCCAAAAAATGTTGGGGACCCCTGCTTTAGGGCATTTGTCATGCATGCTAGTCACTAGAATGGAGGATCCAACCAGAGATTAAAAAAAGCAATGCTTTAAAATCTATATCATAAGTCATTCACATTAGTCTCTGCATCAATGGACCTTACAATCTAAACATACACAATATGGGGAATTTTATCAGAAGGCCAGAAAGCACAGGGACAACTTCCTAATGCAAGTTCAACTATCCATACTCCAATAGAGGTAATATCATTTGTTTGACTCATCTCTGGCCAGCATTCTGGGATGTTACCTCTAGTGACTTTTCTCCTGCCTATAATCATCTTCAATCTTGTCTGATCATTGACTTTTCCTCTGCTTAGCCAAAGTTTTTTTTTTTTAAATGCTTTACCAAGTGCTAAGTGCCTTCTCATAAGCACAATACTTTCCAATGTAAAAAAAACAAGTGCGCAATGTTATCAAGTATTCCAAACTGGCAATATTCTGCACAAACATTGCTAGAATTTTATTTGATAGGATTTTATTTCAGAAAGAAGTAAATATATATATTTCACAGGCAAACGTACATAGAGGAAGGGATGCTGTGAGAAGCTGTTGCCATGCTGACTGTGGATCTGTAACTCATTAACTGAGCCATCTGCGGGCTGATTCAAAATCTTCTAAAATCTGTGTTGTACTAGTTTAACTCTTTTTTGTACGACACTTAAAGGGGTGGTTCACCTTCAGGTTCACTTTTAGTTTGTTATAGAATGGCTAATTCTAAGCAACTTTTCAATTGGTCTTCATTATTTATATTTTATAGTTTATGAATTATTTGCCTTCTTCTCCTGACTCTTTCTAGCTTTCAAAAGGGTCACTGACCCCCTCTAAAAACAAATCCTCTCTAAAGCTACACATTTAGGGGCCCATTCACTAATTTCAAGTGAAGGAATAGAGGGAAAAATATTCGAATTTCGAGTAGTTTTTTGTGCTCCTCGACTATCGAATTGGCGTAAATTCGCCTGAGTAGAATGATTCGAATAGATCGAGCGCAAAAACGCTGCACTATTCGCCCATTCGATAGTCGAAGTACTGTCTCTTTTAAAAATACTTCGACTGCCTACTTCGCCACCTAAAACCTACCGAATTGCTTTAAAAGCCTATGGGAAAGTCCCATAGGCTTGTTTTCTAAGTTTTTGATCAAATAAAAAGGCATTCGATCGATCATTCGATCGAATGAAAATCCTTCGATCGAATATTCGATCGTGCGACTATTCGCCAGGCGAATATTTGCCCATTCGAGTATTCGCCAGCGCGTAAATTCGCCCAAATTGCCTATTCGATTCCATTCCCCAGTCGAATTTCGAGGGATTTAACCCCTCGAAATTCGACCCTTGATACATCTGCCCCTTATTGTTATTGCTACTTTTTATTACTCATCTTTCTGTTCCGACCCTCCCCTATTAATATTCCATATTTTCATTCAAATCAATGCATGGTTGCTAGGGTAATCTGGACCCTAGCAACCAGATTGCTTATGCTGAAAACTGGAGAGCTGCTGAATAAAAATCTAAATCACTCATATACAAATAATAAAAAATGAAAACAAATATCACTCTCTACATCATACTAAAAGTTAACTCAAAGGTGAACAACCCCTTTAACTCTTTCCTACCCAGCTGTTTTCACCTCTCCTGAAAAAGCAAGCTACTGTGCAACTTACCCCTATGGGGGTGCAGAAATATGAATACAGGTATGGGATCTGTTATCCCATATCCCCCCTTATGATTTTGTAGTAGACTTCAGGTATTAAGATCTAAATTATGGAAAGATCCATTATCCAGAAAACCCCTGGTCCCAAGCATTCTGGATAACAGGTCCCATATGGAATGCCATCTTTCCATATTTTGGATCTTCATACCAATAGTCTATTAAAAAATCATGTAAACATTAAATAAACCCAAATAGGCTGGTTCTGCTTCCAATAAGGGTAAATTAAATCGTAGTTTTGATCAAGTACAAGCTACTGTTTTATTAAACAGAAAAAGGAAATTATTTTTTAAAATGTGTATTATTTGATTATAATGGCGTCTATGAGAGACAGCCTTTCTGGATAACAGCTCTGTGGATAACGGATCCCATACCTGTACTATAAAATTGAAAGTTTGTAGGGGAATGGTTAATCTATGCTTTAAGCCTCTTTCCTAGGTCTAAGACATCAAATTCACTCTATTCGCACCATGGGGTATATTTATCAAAAAGTGAAGGTAGAGATTGCCACAGTCCTCTGTTTGACAGCACACCTGGTTTTTATGCACCAAAACTTTCCTCCAAGCCTGGAATTGAAAAATAAGCACCTGCTTTGAGGCCACTGGGAACAACATCCAAAGGGTTGGTGAGAGACATGTTGCTCACGAGACACTGGTTGGGGATCACTGCTTTCGAGTAAGGGCAGCTTACATTCCCAAGTGACAATTGCTTCAAAGAGTGACAATTTTTAGGTGCTCTGACATTAGGAAAGGCTATTAAAGAGTTAAGCGTCATGAAAGGCATACCTCTAGTGTTGCCATTAGTGGTGTTCAATCTTCTTTATTTCAAGCCTTTTTTTGGATCCCATTATTCACCTCTCCTGCTCCAAGACCAAGACTGTGGAAGATGCGAACAACATAGAATTAGTAAGCAGCGCAAACGCATAAATAAAATTAGTGGGTGCCCCTTGTACTGTGGGAGAATGAGCGCTCCCAAGCACTGACCCTGGCAAAGCCCTCCCTTCATTAAGTGCACCAATCACAACACACTAACAAGTAGGGATGCAGGATTCGGTTCGGGATTCAGGATTCACACTTTTTCAGCAGGATTCAGATTCAGCCAAATCCTTTTGCCCGGCCATACTGAATCCGAATCCTAATTTGCACTGAATCCAAAATAGTGGATTCGGTGCATCGCTACTAACAAGGTTGGCATGGTGATGCGCGCATTAAGGTGGAAGATATATGCACCGATTGGCCACTGCTTATTACTTTGCCCTCTGAGTCGATCAATGTGTGGTTTGCTGCTACTCCTTTCTCGTTCACAAGCTTGCTGTGTCCTGGCAACGTTACCAATTCAGCACAGAATTTTTGGCATGTGCGCAAATTGTTGGTGCTGCCAGCCATCTTAGTGATGTCACAGAGAAGAGAATGGCGGCTGCAACTGAACTCGTTTCAGAGGGCACAGCGGGACAAATCAGAAGAAATTTGGAAAAAAACCTTTAGCCGTGGGGTTGTATGGCATGGTGGAGACTTGAGGTAATAGCTTTCCTTGTCCTTTACGCTACAAAAACTATGGAAACCAAAGTGGTCTGTGTGCTGCCTCAGAGATCACCTGACCAGAAATGCTACAACTCTAACTGTAACATGAAGAATTGTGGAAGCAAAAGACAGAACTCTGTCTGTTAATTGGATCATGTGACCTAACATGTATGGTTTGTTTCATGTGTTTATGTGCACCGTAAATCTAAGATCCATTTTTAAAATGGCAATATTCTATTAAGGATTGCCCAATAGCATATACTACTAAAAATGTATATTATTATGAAAATGGTTTATATACTTGAAGTATGGTTTTATACATGAGCTGTTTTTTGTAATATATTTTTAGAGACCTACATTGTTTGGGGGCATAGTTTTCCTTTAAGAGAAATTTGCTTAGGAAGGTATTCCAGATGTCCAGTTGCAACATCTCTATTGAGTTTAAGCATATTCAATGATTAAAATAATGCCTCTGTACAATAGGGTTGCCACCTGGCTGGTATTTTAACGGCCTGGCCTGTAAAAATGATGGCTGATCCCAATGTTATTAATAGGGAAAAAAGAGTTAGAGCTAGAAAAGAGTCAGAAGAAAAAACTATAGAAAATAAATAATGAAGACCAATTGAACATTTGCTTAGAATTGGTCGTTCTATAACATACTAAAAGTTAACTTAAATCAAAATTGGCATTTTTTGCACTCTTCTGGGGCAAATCCATGAAGTTTCGCAAGCGTGACGTCATTTTGCCACTTCGCCGATTTACTAACAGTACCTGGCGTAAATTCGCTAGCGAAGTAGACTCTAGAGGTACTTCGCACCCTTATGCCATGCAAAGTTGCACTCTGGCGAAGGGAAGTAACTACGCTAATTCACTAAGTTGCAGATTTTAGTAAACGTTACCTTTTGTGCCAGACTTTACTTTGCCAGCTCAGACCGGGCGAAGTGCAATAGAGTAGATAGGAGTTTGTCAAATAAAAGTTGAAAATTGTTCTAAGTCCCAAAAAACGTTGGCATTTTTACTTTTTACTGGGTAATAGGCTGAAATTTTTTTTTGGGATACCCTCCTTCCCCCTTACATTTGGCATCTAAACTATACAGTGGGCACATGTGTAGGGCAATATAAGACCTCTATTTAATGTTATGTTTTCCCTGGCCTTGTGTAGTGTAATGTAGTTGCTGCAGCATATACGTCCATTCAACTTTAACTGCACGCTGAATGCTACGGTAATTAGGCATCGCTATCGTAACTTCGGACTGCTTATCGTATTATCGATATCGCAACCGTTCGGTAACCTGTTCGCAACTTCGGATCTTCGTGAATTTGCGCTGCCCTGTCGAATCTACGCCTAGCGAAGTGTTGTGAAGCCGTCTCTGGTGCAACTTTGAAACTAAGTAAATTTGCCCCTTCATGCACTGTATCCAGAAGGGCCAATCAGTTGGGGGCACGTAGGTGTACCCCCCTCCTGCCCCCTAACTTGTGTGTCATTCTAACTCGCAAGTTGGTAAGTCAGGAGGTGCAACCTGCAATAGGACACTGTCCCTACTGCTTTCCTAAGACAGGCTCTAAGGACAAGGGATCACATCTGATGCACCTTCTGACCCAGCTCTCTGTACCAGGTGCCGGATTTTTGATCTAGCACTGCCATGAGTAGAATTGCCTTGGGGTATGCGCTCAGTAAGTTAGGACTAAATGATTCAACCTTTTACCCCATAGAGCTCTTGTAGTGTCACCCTGGAAGATGAAAAAAACCCTGATATCTTTCTTCACTTAGCACTGTATTGTATGGCACTTAATATGCTATAATATTGATGCTAAACGTTGCATGAGGCATATAGTTTTTTTCTAGTGCTTTTACAATAAACTATTGTATTAGGGATGGTTTATTAATCTGTGCAAACCCTTGCTGTTTAAATCTAATTCTGTTGAATATTAACACTGTCAAAATAAACTTTTACACCAGTGATAGTAAAAAGACTTTTTTTCTTACAAGTGGAAGGGGTGTCCCCTTTGTGGCAATTCTAGTGTCACTTCTCCCCTCCTCCAGCTCTCATGCCTGTTCAATGTTCAGGGAAGTGTTTTGCAATTTCCAGTGGGTTGGAGAGATGGTAACGGCATCATTATGCTGGGAACTGCAGCTGGCAAACAACCCTGAGCAGAGTGCAGGAACCAGCGGCTAACCGACAGAAGCAAGGTGAGAACTACCTGCAAGCAATTCCCCCTTTGGCATCAAGCGGGGAAAATATCATCAGCATTTTATTTTAACAGAGTAAATATTGATATTACCTACTTCTGAACTCTTTTAAGTCTGTGCAGGATGGGACTTTTATCCTTAATTTACATACTATACTAGTAAATATATTTAGTTATTTAGTTACATTTGGCTAATGTAGTTATTGTATTATTTAAGTTTGTTATCTTTCATTGTGTGCAATTAATTCTGCAGATGAATTAATACATAATGGTGTAATATATATATATATATATATATATATATATATATATATATATATATATATATATATATATATATATACAGTATATAGTGGGCACAGAAACTAACTGGAACACCAGCCTTTTTCAAAGTGGTGTTCCAGCCGAAATGTTAGTTTCTCTGCCCACACTATATTCAATTTTTTTGATGAGTTGTAAGACCTGTGAGTGCTCCTTCTTGAGGATGATACACGTTTAAGTTTAAGGATTCCACATTTTTTCGTGAGTGCCGGTATTCCAATAGTGTGTATATATATATATATATATATATATATATATATATATATATCTATATATCTATATATCTATATATTATATATTAAAGGTACATTGTACTTGATCCAAACTATGATATCATCAATCCTTGGGGCAAATTTACTAAAGGGTGAAGTCACTAATGCTGGCGCTGTCGCTAGCGTAACTTCACTAGTGAAGGAGATTGTAGCGGTACTTCGCTCCCTAACGCCAGGTGAATGGACTTAACTAAGCAAATTCACTAAAATGCGGATTTTACTGAACGTTACCTCTTGCGCCAGACTTGCCTTCACCACCCCAGGCCAGGCGAAGTGCAATAGAGTAGATAGGAGTTCCTCAAAAAATAGTTGAAAATGTTTCCCAAAAAACGCTAGCGTCTTTTCCTTTTTCAGGGAGATTGGCTGCAAAAGAGCATACATTTTTTGGGGGGTAACCGGCTTCCCCCTACATTTCCTAACATATGGCACATAAACTATACACTGGGCTCATGTGTAGGGCAATATAACAACTCTATTTTATTTTATTAAGCTTCCCTGGGCTTGTGTAATGTAATGTATTTGCTGCTACATATACGTCCATTGAACTTTCTGCCGTATGCAAATTAGGCAGCGCTAGCGCAACTTCGATTTGCTTGGCGCAGTAACGCTAGCACAACTTCTCCAGCGTTCGGCGCCCTGGATGCAACTTTGGATTTTAGTGAATTAGCGTTGTGCTGGCGAATCTAAGCCTGGCAAAGTGTTGCGCTGTGAGCAAAGCTGTCGCTGGCAAATTTTCGGAGGTTAGTGTATTTGCCCCCTTATTGGAAGCAAAACAAGCCTATGGGGCATATTTACTGTTTACATGATTTTATAGTAAACTTACTACTTACTTAATTAACTGGTGCAGTTAATTAAGAAACTGAATGATTTACAGTCGACAAGGCAAGGCAAGGCAGAAGCATTAAGCTGTGTTGTGTAGGAGGAAGAACATTTACCTTTAATTCCAGATATATGAAGATATCAGTTCATCATGCTAAGATATTTTAACCATTGAGTTTCTGTTTTTGAAGTTTCAGTGCTGCCAATGAGACAGCAACAAGATATTAACTTTAATAGAATTCTTACTTTCTTTTTAACTTATATAGAGAATGTTTACCTTTGATTTTCCAGTACAAATGATAGTAAAATCTGGGATCTATTGTTCACTCATATTCTGAATGCTTTAACATTCAGGGAAGTTATAAAAGCTGTATGCTTTATTGAATAGATTTAGTACATTTACCCACTACAGCTCTCAAATGGTTTAACGTTATAGCTTTAATGCTCCATGTACCCCAAGGCAAAGTGCTGCATTCATTTAACGTCATGACATACATATTTCTGCTACTTGCACAGACCTGTGTGCTCAGCCTGTGAGGCTGATGATTCATTTATTTTATTACAATATTGGTATTTGTTCGCATTGCTATCAGGTTGGGCAGGATACACATGTCTGACTTGTTTTGCAAGCAGTTTAGTTCTGCTTCACAATTTTATACAGTAGGTATCCTGAAATGTATTCTTTTATTCAGAATGCTTGGGGCCTGGGTTCTTATGAATAAGAGGTCTTTCCATAATGTGGGCACAATGTTCTTAAAGCGGTTGTTCACCTTTGAATTAACTTTTAGTATGATGTAGAAAGTAATATTCCGAGACAATTTGCAATTGTTTTTCATTATTTGTGGTTTTTGAGTTATTTAGCTTTTTATTCAGCAGCTCTCCAGTTTGGAATTTCAGCATTGATCTGGTTGCTAGGGTCCAAATTACCCTAGCAACAATGGATTGATTTGAATAAGAGGCTAGAATATGAATTGGAGAGGGTCTGAATAGAAAGATGAATAATAAAAATAAATTAGCAGCAATAACATTAGGGGGCAGAGTTATCAAGGCGCCAATAATAAAGTTGAATTCAAATTTTCCAGTGTCAAAATTCACACATTCTTATTTAATCCCCCCAATTCAAATGTAAATTTGAATGTGAGATTTATCACAGCTCGATCATGGAAACAGTCCTAATTCAAATATTCGCCACCTAAAGCCTGCCGAGTTCATGTACAAGTCAATGGCAGAGATCCGTTGAGCCATTTGGAGATGTTAATAGCCTTCCTGACATTTTTTTTCAGAGAAAAACTCAATTCATACGAATCAAATACAATTCGAATTTTTTCTTAATAACCTCCCAGTCGAATTGTGAGTATATTCGAAATAAAAAAAATTCACATGAATTTGAAATTCGACCTTTGATAAATGGGCCTCCCCATTTGTAGCCTTGCAAAGCATTTGTTTTTTAGATTTTGGGGTCAATGAACTCTATTTGAAACCTGGAAAGAGTCCGAAACAGAAGGCAAATACAGAGAAACTCCCTATTTTGCTGTTTTCAGGTGACCAGTAAAAAATTATGTAAAATCTGGGAAAATGTTAAAGCAGGGAAATTGTGGTGGGACCACAAAAAAATGGTGAAAAATGAGGGGAAACTTAAAATCAGGGGCTTGTAAAATTGAGGTGTCACTGTAATTCAAAAACTATTATACAGAAAAAAATAAAGCTCAATTGAAAAGTTGCTTAGAATTAGCCATTCTATAACATACTAAAACATACAGTAGATCCACCTTGCAGTTGCGTAGTATGTTATATGGTAGTTATGCCACTAGTTTTATGCTAGTTTAGCAGGTACAAGCAGTGTCTGAGCAAATAAAAAACATATCAGTCAAAACCTAAAGAGTTTGTCTAAATGGAACACTATAGGAATCGGCAATGACGTATTTTAGAACATTTTAGAAAGAAAAATCCTGTACAGGTGGTACAAAGCACCCTCAGTACATGTTCCCAAATACACCTGCAAATTGTTGAAGATGCAGTGCAGCAAAAGGAACACTATTTTATATTTGGTGAGCCTGCGCGGCACTAGCTCCCTTTTGAAAGGAAGTCATCACCATCCCAATATCACTGACCCCAGCTACCATGGATTACAAGAGATTTCTCCCAATCTCCCCCTTCCCCCTTCCACTACTTACCTACTACTTACATGCTCCCACGTCTTTTCCCCAACTTAAATCTTTGAAACCTGAAAAAACGATAACATTTTTAATAAAAAAAAACAGATACAGGTAAGGCATCGCTTATTCGGAAACCCATTATCCAGAAAGCTTACGGAAAGGCCATTTCCCATAGACCATATTTTATGCAAATAATTCAAAATTTTAAAACAATTCCCTTTTTCTCTGACATACTAAAACAGTACCTTTTACTTGATCCAAACTAAGATATAATTAATCCTTATTGGAAGCAAAACCATCCTTTTGGGTTTATTTAATGTTTACATGATTTTGTAGTAGACTTAAGGTATGAAGATCTAAAATATGGAAAGATCTGTTATCCAAGCATTCTGAATAACAGGTCCCATACCTGTATATAATAATTAAATCTAAGTGTCCTATATGACAGAGCAGCAGGGATAGCTGGGATAGTCCCATAGTTGATCTATGTAGCTCTACTCAACCAATGTCCCCTATCATTTTTGTAAAATATAGGCACACATTTTTTTTTCAGGAGTACCTTGCAACCACTTGCTCTCCACACAAAGGGGCAAATTCACTAAAGGACGAAGCGCCTAACGCTAGCGTTAATTCGCTAGTGTATTGCATTTTCGTTAATTCGCCGATTCATTAATGGACACTGGCGTAATTTTGCTAGTGTTACTTTGCACCCTTACGCCTGGCGAATTTGCGCAACGGACGTAACTACGCAAATTCACTGACGCACGCATTTTTCTGAACGCTACCTTTTACGCCAGACTTCCTTCACCACCTCAGACCAGGCAAAGTGCAATAGAGTAGATAGGGATTGCTTCAAAAAAAATTAAAAATTTTTCTAAGTCCCAAAAAACGCTGGCGTTTTTTCTTTTTTTATGGGTGATAGGCTGAAAAAGATCAAAAAATGTTTTGGGACTACCATCCCTCCCCCCCCCTACATTTCCTAACTCATGGCACCTTAACTATACAGTGGGCACATGTGTAGGGCAAAATAAAAATTTTATTTGCTGTTTTGAAGGTTTCCCAGGCTTGTGTAGTGCTGCTACATATACCTCCATTGTAACTTCAATTTGGCACCGTATGCAAATTAAGCATCACTAGCGTAACTTCGCTTTTCTTGGCAAATTAACGCTAGTGCAACTTTGCAACCTTACGCTTCCCCTGAGCGCAACTTCGGATTGTAGTGAATTTGTGTAGCGCTGGCGAAAATACGCCTGGTGAAGTGCAGCGAAGCGGAATCTGGCGCAACTATGAATCTTAGTGAATTTGCCCCAAAAAGTGAAAGGTTGCCTATATCCCACCCATGTGCCACCAATTCTATAATCAATGCTGCATACAGGGAAGACACCTATCTTTTTGCTCTGTTCTGCGGCTGAGACAGGTGTTTACCTCAACAGCTCAACAGAGCATCAACATTTGCACAGAGTTCTATCAGTTCCCAAATTCATAATTTAAACATTAGGAAGAGCGTGTGTGTATGTGTGTATATATATATATATATATATATATATATATATATATATATATATATATATATATATATATATATATATTAGATCATATTAGATCATTTAAGAGCACTCACGGGTGTTGTGAAGAATACTTTTTTATTGGAGTGTTACAATCTACCCCACATCAACGCGTTTCGGTTCTCTCTGAGATTATATATATATATATAAAACCTTGATTTACACATATGACAACTGACTACTTGAAACCAGTTATTAAAAGGTCATTTTGATACCTGATACTTAGGCAACTAAGGAATTATGAAACATGATACTGACCATTAATCCGTCAAATCTCTTTCATCAGATTCTAATGAATAAATCACAATCCATTTAATCACTAATACTCTTTTGACAGCAAACAGTGTAAATGTTCTGATTAGAAGTAGGGACTCCAGCGACAACTGAGCAGGAAATAAATACCAGGCCATGTTACTCAATTTCTACCGGGCCATGTTACTCAATTTAATTAGGAGTCATCACTCTTCTTCAATTAGAGGATTATTATTATATGTCCTCTGTGACTGTTATTATAAATATTGTGCTAATATGTTATCTTAAAGTGTATGGCACAAAGACAGTAATAATAAGAAATAAATACAAAGTCAATAAAAATAATAATATAATTTTTTTGTTTGTTTTCTTGGGGGACCCAGAACTTTAGTCTGGGAATCACTAAAACTAAGATGGAGTACTGAACCCGGTGTTAAAATACACCTTGTGCCGTTCTGTGGAGTAGTAGCTCAAGTTGCTGAAGTTATAGAGTATACTTAAAACTTCTAATCATTGTAGAATAAAGAGCCAATACAATACAAAGTGTGCCATCCCATATTTAAAATAGATCAGCCTGATAGATAGATAGACCTGAAACTACATCAAGTGCATACAGCACACAGCACTATAATAATCAGCTTTGTGAGACAGAATCCTTTTAAAAGAAAATCATAAAGGCATGTGGGTCCATTTTTGGCTTATTACTCGTCACTTGTTAAAACATGATTCAATGAGTTTAGCAGTTTCCTAGGGGGTTAAAAAATTGTTGATAAACTGTACCTGATACTTATTTAAACAACAAAACCTTTGGAAGGTCATGAAACTTGGCAGAAACATCCACTACTACATTTATATTTGCAGTGACTAAGAGCTCAGAGACTTTCCCATATAATGTATATTTAATCCTTATGAGAAGCAAAACCAGTCAATTGGGGTTATTTAATGTTCACATGATTTTCTTGTAGACATAAGGTATGAAGATCCAAATTACAGAAAGATCCGTTATCCGGACAACGCCAGGTCGTGAATGTGCATAGGCGATTGTTTTGTTTTTATTGTCAAAAACATCAAACATGAAGAGTCTGCTCATTTTCGTTTGATTTCATGCCTCCATTACATAAAGTTACAGAGTAAAATATATACTGGGTGGATATCTATAATTAGGAGTGATCCCACTACCATACACGTCAGTGTGGTGGCAGAAAGAGGAGTATATTTCACAAATTCTATAAAATGACCAAATTATTACTGTTTAAATTGACTACAAGGGAAAAAGAAAGGATGCAATGTAGGAAAATAATATTTCTAGGAAATAATTAATACGGGTATGGGACCTGTTATCCAGAACGCTTGGGACCTGGGGTTTTCTGGATAACTGATCTTTCCGTAATTTGGGTCTTCATGCCTTAAGTCTACTAGAAATTAATTTAAACATTAAATAAGCCCAATAGGCTGGTTTTGCTTCCAATAAGAATTAATTATTAGGGATGCAACGAATCCAGGATTCGGCCGAATCCTTCTGCCCGGCCAAACCGAATCCTAATTTGCATATGCAAATTAGGGACAGGAGGGAAATCACGTGACTTTTTGACAGAAAACAAGGAAGTAAAAAATGTTTTCCCCTTCCTACCCCTAATTTGCATATGCAAATTAGGGTTCGGATTTGGTTCAGTTTTCAAATCTTTCACAAAAGATTCAGGGGTTCGGCCGATCTGGTGCATCCCTATTGATTATATCTTAGTTGGGATCAAGTACAAGCTATTGTTTTATCATTACAGAGAAAAAGGAAATCATTTTTAAAAATTCGGATTATTTGGATAAAATGGAGTCTATGGGAAAGTCATTCCGTAATTCGGAGCTTTCTGGATATCGGGTTTCCCAATAAGGGATCCTATACCTGTACATGAAGATGTTGATCTCAAATTTTACAAATGGTATATCCATAAACATAGCACAATACTGACATCAAACTGCCTTTGTATTACTGACTGTGTTGATGTTAAATATGCAGCCTAAACGCATGTGTATATAATTAGCACTATAGGAGGGTAAATCACTTGTCTAAGTTCCAAATGGCATCACACCCAGATCAGCCTAATTCAACCCCTCTCACTTTACACACCCACCTACTCTTGCTCAAGGCAGGCTGCACTGACTTGCTTTAACTTGGAAAATTGATTAATAGTGATGGTGTATTTGCCGTCAAGACACCGTCTGCTTCTGTTGAGTCATGGGGGAAGTAGGGTGTGTTTGAGGCTGTGGTAGAATTAAGGATAGCCTCAAGTTTTCATTTTCATCTTAATTTATTTATTTTAATTAATTTACAGGTAAGGGTTCTATTATGTGTAATGTTTTGTTTCCAGATAGGACTATGTTGCTATAATGTAGGCCGACGTGGCTTAAATATTATAATATACCTTTAAACATTAAAGGGGTGGTTCACCTTTAAGTTAACTTTTAGTATGTTATAGCAGGGCCAATTCTAAGCAACTTTTCAATTGGTCTTCATTATTTTTTTTTATAGTTTTTTAATTATTTGAAATATTTTTCTAACTCTTTCCAGTTTTCAAATGGGGGTCACTGACCCCATCTAAAATATATTCTCTGTAAGGCTGCACATTTATAGTTACTGCTACTCAACTTTCTGTTTAGCACCTCTCTTATTTAAATCAATGTATGGTTGCTAGGGTAATTTGGACCCTAGCAACCAGACTGACAAAACTGCAAACTGAAGAGCTGCTGAATATTAAGCTAAATAACAACCACAAATAATAAAACTGTAAAGCAATTGCAAGTTGTCTCACTCTCTACTTCATATTAAAGGTTAATTTAAAGGTGAACACAAACCAAGTATACACATATATGCTAGGTTATATCAGCCAATAAATTAGAAGGTTGTGTCTTTTAGTGAGTAAGCATACAAAGCAACACATAAGGACTCTTACAGACGAGCGTTTTTAGCTGCGCGCCCCTGCGTTCCGGTTTCATGCGTTCAGCCGCAGGGGAGCGCAGGAGTAGACGCATTGAATTCTTTTCGATGAGGCTGTACTCACACAGATGCATGTAAGCACCGAATGCAGGAAAAATGCAACATGCTGCGTCCCAACTAGGGATGGGCGAATTTTGTCGCCCTTGTTTCGCCGTGAAAAAATGACACCCATATACTTATATGGCGTTGTGCGACAAAAAAAAAAATGTTGCCGAAAAGAAACGGGTCAAATTCGCCCATCCCTAGTCCCAGCCTGCGTTTGGTGCTTACATGCATCTGTGTGAGTACAGCCCCATCAGTGCGTCTACTTCTGCGCTCCCCTGCGGCTGAACGCATGAAACCGGAACACAGCTAATAACGCTCATGTCTAAGAGCCCTAATAGTGGCTCAAGGTAAAATATGTAAAAGGACACCATTTACAGATATGTATATGAAAATGACATAAGGTTCTTTGATCTTATTATTAGGATAAAAAATATCTATTAACTATCACATATTAGTATTAATATGTATATATTAAATATATATTTTAAATGTATACATTAATATTAAATATATTATTTAATTATTTCTTTTTTTAATAGTACTTTTAATAGTACTCCTTTGGCTGCTATATGGTTGCTTGGCTTTAATCTTCTTATCAATAGGAAGTGATTTAATTGAATATGAAACCTATTAACCTATTATCAAAGTTTGTAATGGTTGCAAGATATCCCCTCTCTCATTTATTTCCCCTTTTGCTATACATGTTAAGGTCATTACTTGATGGAGTTTATTTACAACTGAAATGGCTGCCCTTCACCCATTATAAAATACAAGTATTGAATCTATTACCTGGAATGCTTGTGACCTGATCATGCATTTAAACGTAAGAAAAAAATGATTTTCCATCAACATGGATTTACTCCAGTTTAGTTACCAGCAAGTACCAGGTACTGAATTGAACGCGCAAATATTTATAAAACTTCAAAACATGAAGCTCATATGGATATCTCAGTACTCACAAAAGATGATATTACATGGAGAGTTGTTAACTAAGCGTCAAACCTTTTCGCAGGACAGGAGTATAAACTGATGCTGTATACTAAAACCAGACAGTGTTGTTTCCAGAGAGATGCAGATCATTTCAGTACTGTAAGGTAGAATATGTCAATAGCAGAAAGGTCATGATAATAAGTGAGCAAAATTATTATGAAATTATATATTGTAACGCTATTTTGGGCTATTTAAGCACAAAGGGGTTAATGTCCAGCTAAAGCTATAGAGCATGGGTTATATTTGACTCTAACACTTAAGGCAGGGCCCTCGCTAAGTGGAAGAAAGACAGGTGTGGTGTAGTGCAACTACAACTCCCACAGGCTACTGTGCATAAGAATAAGAAATTAATGATGCCAGGAGGTTTTTGCAGTGAAACAGAACAGAAACAGTTTAATTGTCAGAGACAAAAGATCCACAGGATTACTTACAGTCAAAGAGGCACATGCAGAACTGCTCAAGGGCTAGGCCAGTAATTGAGAGACAGCTGAATGTCACCCCTGCGGATATAGTCAAGGTAGTACAGCATACCTCCTCCAGGCAGAAATACCTCAAAAGTGCTATTAAGTACTGGTCCCCCTAGTGCACAAAGGCTTTACTGGAACTTGGTGTAGCCAGGCTCCCTGAAACAGAGCCAGCCGGGTAAACAACTAGAAGCCAAAGAGAAAGGACCACCCCTTATCAGAAACAATGTTTAAAGTATGGCAGGGAGTGATCATAAAGCCTCTTGGCCAATAACTGGAATATGTAACTTAACCTCTAGATACATGTGCATCTGCCCAGCAACTAGAGAGACAAGGACGTTTAGGGATTTAAAGCCATAATGTGTATGAAGATCAATTAATATGTACTTGTGCAGAATTTATGTTGGCTCGATTCTTTTTTTGGTCTGTAACTGCGCATCCAGCCACATGGTTTTTTTTTTGCAGAGCTTACTGTTCTTGTATTACTTATTTGCAGGTAATGGGACAAAAGATGTGGAGAAAATGGGGAATTATGCTGATGGAAATACTGCTTCTACTCATGTCTGGAGGTAAGCCATCAATTCATGGAAAGTTGAAAAAAATGGAATGTTTTATAAATGGGGTATGGTTTGAATATTTGCATCATTTCCTCCCATGAACAGCAAGAATATGCCTTTTAGGAACACATACCGCAAGCTTGGGAGAGTAACTCAGTTAAAGGGGTTGTTCACCTTTGAGTTAACTTGTAGTATGATGTAGAGAGTGATGTCCCGAGACACTTTGCAATTGGTTTTTTAATTTTTTTTATACTTGCGGTTTTTGAGTTATTTAGTTTTTTATTCGACAGCTCCCTCGTTTGCGATTTCATCAATCTGGTTGCTAGGGTCTAAATTACCCTAGCAACAATGCATTCATTTGAATAAGAGACTTGAAGGTGAATAGGAGAGGGCCTGAATAGAAAGAGGCGTAATTAAATGTAGCAATAACAATACATTTGCAGCTTTACAGAGCATTTGTTTTTAGATGGGGTCAGTGACCCCCATTTGAAAGCAGGAAAGAGTTAGAAGAAAAAGGCAAATAATTAAAAAACTATAAAAAAAATAAATACTAAAAACCAATTGAAAAGATGCTTAGAAATGGCCACTCTACGACATACTAAAAGTTAAGTTAAAGGCGAACCACCCCGTTAAGTTTAATACAAATGTAGGTCAATTAATTGTGTGTATGTAAGACATAACTAGTAGAACTAGTTCTTTTTTCCACTTCTTCTTACATGATTTTTTTTTATTTCATCATTTCCCTATCCCAACAAACCCTATTTCCCCTTACACCTCACAAGTATTAATAATTTTAAAATAATGCCCAGCACAGCCCAACCATTGCTTAATACCACTTACACTAAACTGCTGAATAAAACAAATATTCCTTAAAGTTATTGCACACAGTTACTCAATAAAAATCCAGTGTGAATGACAGCTGTCATAACAGGGATTTGGAAGGCAGTGCCGGGCCATGCTGGGCAGGCGCCCTAGGCCGGCCGGGCAGTCGCGGCGCCTGGTTGGTGTGCGCAAGCGCAAATTTACGCTCGCGTGCGCTTGCGCGCATTTGCAATATAGTGCGCATGTGTGAAGTTCACGCGCATGCGCAGAAGCGCAAAAAAGCGTGAAGAAACGGGCAGAGAAGGGAACCGGACTTGGGGTAGGCGACAGAGGAGGTACGTGCCTGGCGCCCTGCCAGCTTTGCGCCCTAGGCAAATGCCTACTCTGCCTACCCCTAGTTCCAGCCCTGTTGGAAGGTTTGGGATGGGCTATCCAGAAACCCATTATCCAGAAAGTTTCCAATTAAAGGCCATCTCCCATAGACTCCATTATAATCAAATAATCCAAATTTTTTAAAATTATTTTCTTTTTCTCTGTAATAATAAAACAGAACATTATATTTGATCCAAACAAAGATATAATTAATGCTTACTGGAAGCAAACCCTGCTTATTGGGTTTATTTCATGTTTACATGATTTTTAAGTATACTAAAAGGAGAAACAAACCCTAACCCCCTACCCTTTGTAGACCTGCCTCCCTCCTCCCCCCCCAGCCTAGGTGGTACCCTAACTTTTTACTTACCCCTTGGTGCAGATTCGGTCCCCCGCAGTTCACGGCAGCATCATCTTTTCTTCGTTAAACTTTGTAAGCAGACCTTCGTTTTTGGTGCATGCGCAGTTGACCGGAAAATTACTCCAACTGCGCATGCAATGAAAATTATGTTTACTAAGAAAAGAAGATGGCTGCCATGAACGGCGGGGGACAGAATCTGCACCGAGGGGTAAGTAAAAAGCTAGGGGTATTTGCCCCGGTTACCACCTAGGCTGGGGGGGAGAAGGGAGGGGGGTCTACAAAGGGTAGGCGGTAGGGGTTTTTTAATGTTACGGGTTTGTTCCTCCTTTAAGGTAATTATGGAAAGATCTGTTATCGGAAAACCCCAAGCCCCGAACATTCTGGATAACAGGTCCCATACCCGTACTACAACTACATAGCTACAACAACAAAAAATAATATTGATTTGGCAGATATATCGCAAAATTATTCAAGATAGTTGAGCTTGAGGAAACTAAGCTAAAATGAATCAGGGGCGATCCTGGCCCCTCCGCTGCCTTGCAGTTGCTGCTGCAAGCGCTCGGCAAATTTACTTAAATGCAAAGTTGCGCTCAGCAAAGTGAAAGGTAGCGAAGGTGCGCTAGTGAAGAGGAATTTGCGGGAACTTAAGTTTGAATGGACGTATATGTTACAGCAAATACATAAAACATAAATAGAGATGTTTTATTGCCCTACACATGTGCCCAGTGTATAGTTTATGTGCCATATGTTATGAAAAGTAAGGGGGAAACAGGGTACCCAAAAAAAATTATTCCGTCCTTTTGCAGCCCATGAAAATGGAACAGACGCCAGCGTTTTTTGGGACTTAGAAAAAAAATTGACTTTTTTTTTTTGAAGTCCTATCTACTCTATTGCACTTTGCCTGGTCTGAGCTGGTGAAGGCAAGTCTGGCGTAAGAGGTAACGTTCAGTAAAATCAACTTCTTTGCGCAGTAACGATCTTTAGCCCTGGTGAAAATTCGTCCGGTGTTAGAGTGCGTAAGTTGCGCTAGAGTCTTCTTCGCTAGCATATTTTCGCCAGTGCCCATTAGTAAATAGGCGAAGTATCGAACTTACTTAACGCTGGTGAATTTTCGCCAGCGTTCACCACTTCGCACCTTAGTGAATTTCCCCGTCTGAATCTTCTGGGTCCAATGAGATTGAGGGAAAACAATACTGTATCTGTAAGGTATTATACACATCTGCAAGTACAAGTCATGACTTAATATATACTGTATATGCCATGGGAACGAATGGTTTCATGTGTCTATTTAATTATTGTCTGACGACGCTTATTGAAATCCCATTAAAGGGGTTGTTCAACAATATATCAACTTTAAGTATGATGTAGAGAGTGATATTCTGAGACAATTTGCAATTGGTTTTCATTTATTATTATTTATGTTTTTTTTATTTAGCCTTTTATTCAGCAGCTCTCCAGTTTGCATACCTCTCAACATTTTGGAAATAAAAAGAGGGACAACTCCCATTTTTGTGGCCACACCCCCTAATTACCATGCTCATTTTTTAAAATTTGTCAGGTTATGAAAGTTTTGCTAATGAAGGTGAATTGCCCTTTAAGCTGTGAGTCTTACTTTTCCCAAGGGACCTGTTGAAATTGTTACAAAAGTATCTTTTCTGCCGCTGTGGCTATTTTGGGCTCTCTATCAAAAGCCAATTAAGTTAGAAACTTTGTTTCTTTTTCTGGCTGTTCAGTGCAGAGAAAAAAGAGACTTTCCAGTACAAACAAGGGACTGCAGGTTGAGCTGTCAAAAGAGGGACTGTCCCTCCAAAAACAGGACAGTTGGGAGGTATGAGTTTGCAATTTTAGCAGTCTGGTTGCTAGGGTCTAAATTACCCTGGCAACCATGCATTGATTGAATAAGGGACTGGAATATGAATAGGAGAGGCCTGAGTAGAAAGATGAGTAATAAAAAGTAGCAATAACAAAACATGTGTAGTCTTACAGAGCATTTGTTTTTAGATGGGCCAGTGACCCCCATTTGAAAGTCAAATAATTCAAAAACTATAAAAAGGAAAAAATGAAGACAAATTTAAAAAGTTGCTTAGAATTAGCCATTCTGTAATATACTAGAAGTTAATTTAAAGGTGAACCACTCCTTTAACCTAACAGATGTTCAAAAGGGCTATGTATTTAATTAATATAACATTTGGAGCCGAGTGTGTTTACTAATTCCACCCATCTTCACAGGTGTGACAGCCAAAACGTGTGGAGTCATTTCCATAGAATCTCACACAGTCCAGCTTGGTTCCCCTCTCTTTGCATCCTGTGCTGTTGGCAAACAAGTCTGCCCTGGTTTGAACCTGGATGCCCAAGTGATTTGGAAACTAGACCAAAATATCATCCCAAGTAAAGATCACACTGATGTTCATCAAAATATGTCTTCAATCTACTTCAGAAGTTTCAACAAGACTTCTGCAGCGCTCTCTTGCCACTTTCGAATGGATCAAGGAATACAGCTAATGGACAGAGTGGAAATTAATGCTGGCTGTGAGTCTCATATTTCAAGAAGATTGTTAGGTTTTATTGCTCTTTTTTTTTTACATTTTAGGGTTTTTTTCACAAAAAAATAAACAGAAAAGTAACAACGGAAAAGAAAGGAGAGGGATAAGATAAGAAACAAATAGAGGTCTAAAAACAGACAAAGACAGGTGGCAGCAGACATATCAGTTTTAGCTAGGCCTCAATTAGCCCATTCTGTCGCTCTATGATGTGGGGGATGTTAGCGGTCAGGTTCAGAACCCACAAGAGCAATACAAATATAAATTTGTGTCGGCTTCCTCTTGAGATATATGCAGCCTTGTAGTATATTAGCACACCTTGTATATGTAGTGGCTTTCCCAAGTGATGAATAGCTTAAAACAAATTTCTAACCTGCATTGTGTAAGCATACCTCCCAACATTTGAGAATAGGAAAGAGGGACAAAAAATTAGCCGCGCTTAGCGCGCCCGAATTTTTTTTGGCCACGCCCACTCGATGGACACCCCCCCAAAGACACACCCATTTTACAAAAACACACCCCTTCCCCTTGGTTGACACGTGCCCCTGTTAATAGTGAGCAGCTGTACAACACACCCCAGGAACCCACTGTGCCCTTCCATTACACACACCTGTAGTTCTGCGGGCATTTATGCAGCTGAGCTCTCAAGTCCCGACACGACACTTTGTAGCAGCAGAGCTCGGACACCGCCAGACTCCTCCTCCATCGGTTTGGCCGCAGGCGCAACGCCGCAGTAGAACCAAAACAAGCGAGCGTCGCGAGTGACAGTGTGTGCTGCGGCTATAGCAGTCTGGCAGCCAAAGGATCCAAAATGAAAGCTCCGGGAAAGCCAGGCTCCTTTGTATAGCGGCTTTCGCCTTTCCCCCCGCCTCAGCTCCCAGCCCAGACTGAGTCCCAGCGCGCACAAGTCTCTGAATCCTGCCCCCTCCTTACAGGGTGGGACTAGATGGAGACGCGCACGCCGCACAGCTTGTGACATCACGGCAAAGTCTCTTCTCGCGAGACTTCGGCAAAAAACGCACCAGGAAGAGCGACAGAGCCCCAGTGTAGCGGGACATTAAGGCTACATTCCGGGACAGCGGGACAGGCGCATAAAAGCGGGACTGTCCCGCCTAAAACGGGACGGTTGGGAGGTATGTGTAAGTACAAATTATATGTGTAAGAATTCATAAATAAATACAGTATGATTGTACTTAAACTTCTACTCAAATCCTACCTGTGCTTGAAGGAGAAGGACTTCTAACTTTGGGGTGTCAAAAGATAGGCACCCCAAGTGATCACATGTACTTACCTGAAACCGGTGCTCCTATCAGCAGAAAACTGCAACGGTCTGGGATTCCTCCAGCGAGCACCAAAGAGCGATTGTCTTCCTGCTTCTTTTTTCTCGTGGCTGAGCATGCACAGTAGCGCAAAAAGCTGAACTTTAAAGAAAACGTTGGCTATTTGGTCTACTGAGCATGCATCTGCCCCGGAAATTTGATGATGTTGGAAGACGATCACTCGAAGGTGCTCACTGGAAGAATCCAGGGCCGGTGCAGTTTTCTTCTGATAGGAGCACTGGCCCGGGGTTTCAGGTAAGTACATGCGATAACTTGGGGGTGCATAACTTTTGGCACCACCAAGTTAGAATCCTTTACTTCTGCCCCTAGATACAAGACAGTACTCCTCTCTGCAGTAATACAGTTAACACTTATGCAGTTATTTATTAAAGTCCAATTTTTTTTTCTGGTCTTACTTTTAAAGGGGAAAAACACTTTTTCAAGATTTATTAAAAGTCAGAATGAAAAAGTACTCAAACTCAGACTTGCCGAGTTCATGTAGAAGTCAATGGCAAATGTCCCATTGACATTTTAAAGAAATCCTGATCTGTTCTGGATTTCGTTTGATAATTTGAAGATTTCGTGGTATCGGGCGTTAAACCCGAAAAAAAAGTCCCAGGTTTCTGGCATCAAATCCGAAAGACAAATACGAAAAAGTCATATGATTCTGATTTTTTCACGAGTCTTTTACCTGCACAAGAAATTTTCGTGAAAATGTATTGATAAATAGGGGGGAAAGTCCAGGTGCATTTGGTTGGAGGGGTTTTCAGAAAATAGTGAGAACATTTTGGATTTTGATAAATAACCCCCTAAATCAGTATTGAATCTAAAATTAGGAATTATAGAGCCTAATATAAAAGAAGCATTAAGAAATACTATCCCCATAGTTATATAGACATATGGCATTCATTATCCAGAATGCTGGGGTTTTCTGAATAAGGGGTCTTTCCAGAATTTGGAACTACCATATGTACCATAAGCTAATAAAAACATGAAAACATTAATTAATAAGGATCTCTTTAGCACAAACATAGATTTATGCAGCTCAGTTAACATCAAGTATAAGGTATTCTTTTATTACAGAAAAAAGAAAATCCTTAAAAAAATAGAATTATTTGTTTGAAATGAACTCTGTGGGTGATGGCCTTCCCATCATTAGAAACTTAGAAAAAGGGATCCCATAACTATATGTGTAAATAATTAAAAAAAGGACAGTATTTGTTAAATACAAATCTTAAGTCTCTAGTTTTACATATGAAATATATTTATACAGCGGTTTATAAAAATCATATCCACTTCAAATACTGTGATGTATATCATCTACTACACTTATTTCTATATTGTTGTAGATCCTCCAGCTAAACCGACCAATCTGACCTGCCACCTAAACCTCACAGATGAAAGGCTAGTATGCAATTGGCAACTTGGGAGTAACCCCCTGATAAAGACCAATGCTACTCTCTCAATTGCTGAGTAAGTACTGATTTATAATATATAAATATTCTCCAACGCACTCCAAGTCTTGAATTACGAATGGCTCTACCCCACATGGCCACACCGTTAAGATCAGGTATACATGAACATAAAAAGGATCAAGTGAGCCACACAAGCTGCACAACTGTGTTGTTACTTCTTATTGCACCAGTGTGTCATCCTGAATGTAGTCACACGCACACACATGTTTGCTTTTCGGCACTGGAATCTGCAGTGTGTATCTGCACCTGGGCTGACACAATAATGGATCCAGGTACATTCAACGTAAGGGGCTGATTCTCGGTCTGTTATTCAGCAGGCCGTGTTTTAGCTTAAAAGATATAACTGATAAAGGCTTGTGTGGATTCTGTTTACAAGTCTACTGGTACAGAACATTATTTCTGATTTATATACCACCCACATAACAAACATGATACACAATACAAACTGCACAAAGGAAATGTTGGCCGTGTCATTTTCAACATTGAGTTAATGTAGACATTTATAAAGTGGTGGTGTATCCTTGTAATTTATTCAAGAAGCAAATAGTTATTTGAGTTTTTCAGCTGTACTATATATTATAACTTACATGATAAAGCAAAGCCGGAACATGCTGAAATTGCAAATACCAGAATTTTTTATTTATATTATTTATATTTTAGGACAAATAAAAACTGTACACCATATGAGGGAAAAAAATACACTTGTGTGCCTCGACCTGGTGAGACATCATGCGCCATACCTCGTACTCAATACCATCTCTACAAGAAACATGCAGTATGGATTACAGCGCAAAACGAGTTGGGACGTGTTATCTCATCCTATCTCTGTCTCACACCAATGAACTATGGTAACGTCCTCTCTACTCTGAATTGTTTCTACATTGGGGAATAGTGTAAAAGTCTAGCAAACAATACTAACTAATCAGTGGGCACATGTTACTCGTCACCCCTCACTTAGTAGTAATTCCGTAACATTCAAAGCAAGCTAACGCATCTCCTTAGCATTCTGAAATACAGCATGAATAAAGATTTCCCCAATACAATAACTACTGAATAACTACAATTACTGATCTACAATAATGGAAACAATAATGATGGTTGCTAGACTATGTTATACCATCGCTACTCTTACTGGCCATGGTTAGGACAGATAATGACTAAAGTGTACTACTGTTTGCCCATTCAGACATTAGCCATATAGTTACATGAAATGATCAACATATAAGGGCTCATTTACATCTGCTGGAATTCTGGGGGAAAAATGCTTCATTGTGGAAAAAAAAAACATGGAGAAATTGATCTTTGCCCATGGACATAAATGAGCCCTCAGTGTTGTTTGTTTGTGTATATAGATAGATAGATAGATATGTGGTAATGATATATCATTTTACAGAACATTCAGGCAAACTGTTTTTTGTTCTGCTGAACCCTTTATTACTGGATACAGGATAGTGGCAGTTTTTAAATCAAATTTTATAAATGTTCCAATATATATTGGAAACAGGTGACTAAAGCAAAATGTCAAAAAGTGAACTTTGCCTTTGATTCCCCAGTAGTGGGAGTTGTAAGCTCCAGGGAAGGTGTTTCTAAATAGAATATGTTTTCTATGTTCAGAGAAGCTTGCCGTATGGTCCTGGAGCTGAAATTTCGTGGAAGGAACAGGTGGGCCACACACTCCTTTTTCACGGTCCAGCTCACATATTGGAGCAGACTTTACAGGAAGCTTGTCCTGTGTAAACATATTTAATTGTGATTATTAGGAAGGACTCATGAGGAAGTCTACTTACCCCTAAAAGGAACTCCCAGAGTGGATGGGTTTTGTCATTGCAAGGAGCAAAGGGAACAACTAAGAGATTGACTGAAAGACTGGGAATGTGAGGGTAAAGCTAGGAGACAAATACATTTCTCAAAAGTATTTGGATTGGAGAGAGTACAGTGGACAACCCAACATTCCAACTTGTATTACTGGTAGTCCGCAAAGGCTCATATGTCATGAGGGAACTCACCAAAAGTATATAGGAGCAGGAATTGTGTTCTGTAAGCTGGTGAACACTCCAGTATTTCAATAAACTGCCTTAAAAATTAAAAATGTTGTCAAAATGATATCAATAGCTATGTGTAAGGACAATGAAGCATTTTTTTAAGTTTTCTGCTTTCTTTATTTAGTGAAGTTGGATCCTCCAGTCATAAAGGAAGCAGCACCACTCCTGTCTCACCCCGGCTGTGTCAGGATTCAGACCAAAAAGTCAGAAACGGGGAGTTTTATTGAACAGTGGTATCAGTTGCGCTACAGAAAGGCAGAAGAGAACCAATGGACAGAGGTAAGTTATTGTACAAACCTGGATACTAAGGGGCACATTTACTTAGGGTCGAAGTAAAATCCTTCGACTTCGAAAATCGAAGTCAAAGGATTTACCGCATTTAATACGATCGAACGATCGAAGGAAAAATCGTTTGATCGAATGATTAAATCCTTCGTATCGAACGATTCGAAGGATTTTAATCCATCGATCGAACGATTTTCCTTCGATCACAAATTGGCTAACATTGATGTTCGGTAGGTTTTAGGTGGCGAAGTAGGTGGTCAAAGTTTTTTTAAAGTGACAGTACTTCGACTATTGAATGGTCGAATAGTTGAACGATTTTTAGTTTGAATCGTTCGATTCGAAGTCGAAGGTCGAGGTCGAAGTAGCCAATTCGATGGTTGAAGTAGCCAAAAAAATACTTTGAAATTCGAAGTATTTTTTATTCTAATCCTTCACTCGAGTAAATGTGCCCCTTGATCTGTAGATTTTATGTGGCAAGAGGGCATAAACGGAATTCAAATCTAAGTATAATCCAAGCATAGTCAAATGCCGGCCATTTTTTAATTTGTGTTTATACTGCAGTCAGGAGTTGTGATTACAATATTACTAATCCTGGAAAGTGCTAGTAAAAATATGTGTGCTACGGAGCCCAAATTAATCTAGGGGTGCTAGGCAGGTCCAGACTGGAATCAACATAAGCTCTGGCAATTCAAATACACAGAGGCCCAAACAGCCCCCTACAGGTCCAAAAATAGTAAATATGGCATCTTACAGCAGACCCTCTAGCATTTGCACAGATTGCCAGTCTGCTCCTAGTGCTAGGGAGTCTTTGTCTAATTGTGTTTTATGACTTTAGACTAAACCCATAATGAAAGATTCAGATGAGTTGGAATACTGCAACCTTTCCCCTGCTACAAGATATCATTTCCAAATCCGCTGCATTCGAATATTTATGAAAGGATACTGGAGTGAGTGGGGATCAGATACAAGTTTGCTCACATCTGAATCAGGTTTGTATTTTTTAAATTTCAAGACACAGAATGGTACACCTGACTGTATTATGATACACTGGTCATAATATATTTTCAAACTGAAGCAAGTGGCGTCACTATTTATCCATTTTTGTTTTATTCGTCATTTTATTTGTCTAATTGAAATGTTAACTTTTTTTTTTAAAAGTGTTTATTTATACATTTTAACTTACAACAGAGAGTAAGAACAGCAGTAGTGAACCATCACACATTGCATCGCTCAGTAATACAGAAGTACTGAAATGTTAACTTTTAATACTTTTCCTATAGCATACCGTATATTGCCCAAGATTCTATTAAAATTCTATTACAATTGCACATTGCATTATAATTCTCTAACAGAGGGTAGATAAAAAAGCAACATAGCAAGCCAAGGAACAGGGTCTAATAAGGACATCCCCATTTGAACTGGTCAAATGAAAGTCAAAATAGCAGGGTCACCTTATTTGGATTTTTCATTTAAGAAAGATATAATAAAACAAAACTAGCATAGGTATAACTAGACTAAGCACAATTTTGCAGTCAAATCCGAATCCTAAGTGGACCATAAGAAAGTTTTGTTTTCTAAATGCCTTAATGTGGGAGGTCTAAATATTCCTAGTGATACCATGTATTTTATATATATATAATACACAAAAGCCATGAATATCTTGTAAATTATATCCTTATAAACGGTGAGTTCTGATGTCATCAGTTATAAACGGTGAGTTCTGATGTCATTTCTGTCACATGACTCCCTAAAACGTGTGTATTATAATAAATAAAGTACCCCCAGTTGCAAAATATGAGGATATTAGAAGTTACCTTGGAGTTCCATGACCTGTATAAAAACACTCGGCCTTCGGCCTCGTGTTTTTATATGGTCATGAAACTCCTCGGTAACTTCTAATATCCTTATATTTTACAAGAGGGGGTACTTTATTCACTATATATAGAACACTGTCATTAATAGAAGATTGTATTGTTTATTATAAAGCTCCTACTGGTAAAGTGAAGACCTGGTGGAGGGTTCTAGAAGCTACAGGCGATGGCCCAACACAAATACAGCTATTGTGGAAGGTAAAGTACCTACATTTTAAATAGAATATGAAACACTTGTTTCCATTTCCTTCAGTTATCGTTATAGGAGGAGTATAACCACAGTGCATTTTACATGCATATATTTTTAATGACCCTTACTTGCAAGCAATTTTTTATCATACCCACAATCACAAAAAAGCCCTTTACTTTATGTCTGGTCAGTGGCTAGTCAGCTCTTCCATGCACCTCTGATTACTATAGGAGCAACCTAGTGTATGGCATTTTGATGTGCACAAACTTGCAAATGCTTTTGTGCATAGTTTTTAGTAGAATAAGACCCATTGGCTGCTATTGTTGTATAAATCTGCTTTTAAGTGTAGTCATTTGCAAGAAATTACAGTAACGTGTCTCTTCAGTTTCGGACAACAATATTTTTTTTTGTTCTCAGTGGAAACAATCTCTTTTGTGCTACAGATACAAAATTACATCTGAATTACTTCATTGAACCAAAAGGATATAAAACACTTTAAATATTATTTGGCGTGATTGATAGCATGAATAAGCTGCCTAGCTGAGCTATTTTCAATCACTGAGAAGATGCCAAAAATAACGTGTTGATAAACTTACCATATTGAGGTGGTTCAGGTGCAACAGCCCAAGACCCTCAACTCAAGGGTGCGGAAAACCATCAGCAATACTATCAAAGGAGAGTTCCAAGCATGCTAGAAAATCCACAGGGCCGCAAGCATGAAGTAAAAAATACTGTATTTTAATTTAATTAAAAGTAAACATCTCTGATGGCCTTTCGCATTTGGTGCCCTATAGGCACTTTATCATGTCAGTGCCTAGTTAATAAATATGTGCCCATAGGGTACGAAACGTGTGGGGTCATTGGACATATTTGCTGTTTAATTAAATTAAAATAAACAGCGTTTTCACTTTTTATATCTGTGGCCCTGTGGATTTCAAAGAGTGTCTATAGTCTGAGCTACACTCAATTTTCATACTAAAGCTAGCTAAGTATAACTTTCAGCCTATAGACTGACACCTCAGATGATTAACTGCTGTTATCTTTCTGAACCTACCAGTCCATTAAGGAAAAAGAACCACCAGATGAAGATGTTATATTTCTTTACATTATTTAGTTTTATTAATTTGTATATTTTTAAAAATAAATATATTTACTGGTTCTGCATTGTGCTAATGGGTGGCATATGGAGTTAAAACTCTCACTTAGCATTGAGTAGATGCATCAAGTTCATTCTTAAAGGAGAACTATCATAAAATAAGGAAACATATTGTTACAGATGCTAAAATATATTTAATTGCTGGAGGAGGGGGATATAATGTAGAGTATTGCCACTTTGGGATTATCCACTATTTCAAAAGTGGTTACTATCCACTACACACCACTGTCCTAAAATGAGGATTGAATTAAGCTACCATTGCCCAATATAAGGTCATAGGACTAGAGCTGTTTATGTTGATCTCCATTAGGCACTAAAGAAGGAAGAAGCCAACTCTGAAAACCCCTGGTACATAGTGGGTATCAGGTTAGAGCCATACTGGAATGGCAATGTGGTGTGCAATACAACCTTTCTCAACTGCAGTTTCCATCTGCCACATGAAGCAACTGGTGCTTATCTATGGGTTTATAACACTGCTGGGCATTCACCAAGAATGGAAATTGACTTTAGAGATAGAAAAAGTAAGTACAAGGTTCTTACTATGTAAGAACTACATAACTAAGTACTAAGTATTTTTAGAAAGTAAGTTATAGGGGTAATTTATGTATGCCCTAGGCACTTTCATAGCTCAGATGTAATTTAAACAGAGCCAGCAAACTTTTAAACAGATTACATGTTTTTAGTAAAATAACTTCATGTCAACGCCATTGAAGTTCCAGGTATGCCTGTCTCCTGGATCCATGTGTTACCCAATACTGATAACAGCCTTGCTGTGGAGTGGAGGTTGCAAACCATGGCTAAGAGCTATGTGCTGGAGTGGAGAAAAAGCTCACAAAATCTTGAAAGCGACTTCAAATGGAAAACTGAACCAGAAGGAAGCAGCACCTCCATCTTGCAAGGTAGGAACAATGTCTTTAGATTGTAAGCTCGGCTATTGGTCCTTTCTGTATGTTCAATGTTCATTTATTTACAATGCTGCTGAATATGTTGCTGCTACATAATAATCATGGGAAATATACGGTACCTCAAACAAGTATATCGTGCACCTCATGGATGTACCCAACCAGGGTCACATTAGAAGTCACTGGGGCCCCGTACAACAACATTTTCAGGCCCCCTTGGCTTCGCCCACCCCAGATCCCGTGCACACCACAGTTCAAAGAACATATATGATTATAATAAAGGCCACCTTATCAGTGTTCAGCAGAACTGAACTCGTGGCTTCAGGACTTCAAAGTCGGCTCCTTTTGTGACTTTGTGTCTTTTTGCAGCTTTGTGACTTCAAATTTGGCTCCTTTCGTGACTTTGGGTCTTTTCGCTCCATCAGGACTTCAATGACCCCCTACCGTGACTTCACGTCTTTTCGTGGTTTCGGGACTTCAAGTTAAGCTCCTTTCGCGACTTTGGGTATTTTTGCGGCTTCATGACTTCAAATTCGGCTCCTTTCACGATTTTGTGTCTTTTTGCAGTTTCAGGACTTCAAGTTCAGCTCCTTCTGTGACTTAGGGTCTTTTTGCGGCTACGTGACTTCAAATTCAGCTACTTTCGTGACTTCAGGACTTCAATTAACCCCTTCAGTGACTTTGTGTCTTTTTGCGGCTTCGGGACTTCAAGTTCAGTTCCTTTCGTGACTTCGGGTCTTTTTGTGGCTTCGGGACTTCACCTTCGGCTTTTCGGAACTACGACTCTTCGGGACTTCGGCTGTTCGGCTTGGCAGTCAAGGGTGGCCCAGCTATTTCGAAAGGTGCAGCACAGCCAAGCTCCCCTTTAGGCCCGGTACAGTAGTACCCCCCTGTCCCCAACCCCCGTATAAATGCATAGCTAACTTTTTTATTAGCTATAAGCTTCTGCCTTTCCCCTTTCAATTGATTAATTTATTTATATACGAGGGCTAATTTATTACTGCCAGGCAAGGTGTAAAGAGCAAAAAACAGCCCTCTTTACCGTTCTCATGTTGAGCCCAAATCTGCAACACTTTACAACAAATTGAAAAAGAGCTGCATATCTATGGGAAGGAGGTAGGAGGGACATAGACATAGGCCCCCTAACATGCAGGTCATTTAGACATGCAAGTTGGATGAGCCAATGGGTGCAAGGCACCTCTATTACAAGGGGCAGCAATTGTGCCATTTATGGTACTCTGGGGCAAATTTACTTACCTCCGAAGTTGCGCCAGTGATGACTTTGCCGCACTTCGCCAGGTGAAGTTTCGCCAGGGCGCCGCTAATTCACTAAAATCCGAAGTTGCGCTCAGGGAGGCAAAAGGTAGCGAAATTACGCTATCGATGCCTAATTTGCATACAGCGCCAAGTTAAAGTACAATGGACGTATATGTAGCAGCAAATACATTACACTACACAAGCCTGGGAAAGCTTCATAAAATAAAATAGAGTTGTTATTTTGCCCTATACATGCGCCCACTGTATAGTTTAGGTGCCATATGTTAGTAAATGTAGGGGGGAAGGAGGGTACCCCCAAAAAAATTTACGATCTTTTTCAGCCTATCACCCTTAAAAAAGTAAAAGACACCAACGTTTTTTTGGGACTTTTTTTGAAGCAAGCCCTATCTACTCTATTGCACTTCGCCTGGTCTGAAGTGTCGAAGGCAAGTCTGGCGCAAGAGGTAATGTTCAGTAAAATGCGCAAGATAGTGAATTAGCGTAGTTAAGTCCCTTCGCCCATAGCGCAACTTCGCCTGGTGTAATGGTGCAAAGTAGCGCTAGAGTAGGTCCACTTTGCTAGCGAATTTACACCAGCACCCATTAGTAAAACGGCGAAGTAACGATATGACGTCACACTGGCGAATTTTCGCTATCGTTAGCCACTTCGCCCTTTAGTAAATTTGCCCCTCTGTGTCAGGGAACTAAGGGGTACAATTTTTAGTGCTGTTGAGTCAGGAGCAATAGTAAATTAGTCCTAACAATTGTTTACCCTGGGAATGGTAGTAGCATGTGCAGACAAGTACAGATGTATTTTCTATTACAGGTATCCCTTATCTGGTAAACCTTTATCCAAAAAGTTTATCCATTTCCCTTGGAGATTATTATTCCTGTTTCCTTCTGTAATAATAAAACTGTTCTCTGTCTATATTAGAGGCAAACAATCATATTGGGTTTATTTAATGCTTCAATGTTTTTAGCAGACTTGGTATGATGATTCAGTTTATGGAAAAAAAACATTATCAGGAAACCCCCATTTCCCAAGCATTGTAGGTAATATGAAATCATTCCATGATTAATAAACTAGTGTAGCCTGACCTGTTTTTGAATGACAAAAGCTAATACAGGTATGGGACCTCATATCTAGAAAGCTCAGGACCTGAGGGTTTCCGGATAACGGATCTTTCCGTAATTTGGATCTTCATTCCTTAAGTCTACAAGAAAATCACGTAAACATTATTAAACCCAATGGGCTGGTTTTGCTTCAAATAAGGAATAATTACATCTTAGTTTGGATCAAGTACAAGTTACTGTTTTATTAATACAGAAAAAAAGAAAATCTTTTTTTAAAAATTTGGATTATTTGGATAAAATGGAGTCTATGGGAGATGGCCATTTCTGGATAATGGGTTTCCTGATAACGGATCCCATACCTGTACAAGACTGTGCAATATCTGTTTTTTTTTTATTTGAATCTGCTATTTGCTGTTTTTCACTCTCTTGGTACCATAGTTGCTGCTCTATACTCAGCTGCTGCAAGACCACTTTAATTTTGAAAAAAGGCACTTCTTTACTTATTCTGCTTATTTACAGCAGAAGCATTTTTGGACTGAATACACACTTTTTTCACTATTTGATAATTCATCAGTGTGCTACTGGATTATTTTTGATGTTTTTACAGCAGAATACACTTTTCTCCCTTGCACTATCTTTTGACAGAAGAACATGCCTTTTGTCAAAAATCAACATACTGCTTGGCAGAAAGTGTCTTGTCTAAAAATACAGTAAAAAGGAACAGAGCAGTACAAATACAGGTATGGAACCTGTTATCCAGAAGGCTTGGGACCTGGGGTTTTCCAGATAACGGTTCCATAATTTTCCATAATTAACTAAGTCTAGGGTCAGACAGAGCTAAAATCCACAGGCCAATTTCAGCCCCCGACCCTACTCTGAAAGCCTTGTCTCGACTCCGGTGCAAACACACTTGGCGGATTTTGCCAAAGAAGTGTGAGACTTATAATTTGAGGCAAAATCTGTTGAGTGTGTTCGCACAGGAGCCGACATGAAGAGAGAATAATATTCTGCTTATTTCAGTAACTGCAATAAAAATATTTTTGTATTTGATTATAGCTTCCCTTTAAGAACCTAAACAAAATGATATGGTACTTAAATCAGAATTATAAAGACCCTGTCCCATGTCTCCTGTTATATAATTATACTAGTGGTAATTTACTTATCCCCAAGCAGAGGTACATTCCTTAGAGCACTACTGCCCATGGGAATGGCTACGCTGCATTTGTGCTGGATAAAAAATCTGAGGCTAGGTGCACAGTGTAACATGGTACAGGCCAGCCCTGTCCTTACTGTCTACCCAAAGACAGGCACACATTGCAGCTTGCACCTCTGCCTCCCTAAATTGCGCATCTGAATGACTTTGGAGGTCATAACTGACCCACATTAACTTCCACATTATGAGGCTGACTGTATTTTTTTGTTTTGTTTTTATAATGGAGCTTGGGATTTTTTAAAAGTTCAGAAAAGATCCCATGTACACTACAGTCCAACTGCTTGGGTCTTGTGCTGCCCTTATGCAGCTATTTGTTAGCTCTAACTAACCATCATTAAATCTGAAAAGTGTACCTAGTGAACATGCGCAAAGGCTGTTTAACCTCTGTCTTTATTCTTTAAGATTTAACCTGTTTCATTGACTTCCAGATATTGAACCTTTTCAGCAGTACACTGTCTGGGTTTATCCTGTTTATGAAAATCAAGTTGGGTCCCCAGTACAGGTTAATGCCTATTCCAGACAAGGAGGTGGGTGTTTTATACCGAAATTACGCTTGTAATTTTATTAAAACTGAGAATCATAGGCAGAGAATGGTTGTTGGGCTACTAAAGTTACCAGGAGCAGCTTTTTCGCCACCCCTGCTACCTTGCGGGCTATTGATACCTGAGGCAAGTTTCTCAACTCGCCTCATGGCAGCAGCCTCCCTGATACCACTATGAGATGTGACAGTGATAGTGGGCTGGTAATGACCAACCCTATTTTTGCTACAAATGTTTCATTTTAGAATAGTAAACAAGTGAAGCTTTATTGTCTTTTAACTAACCATAACTTGATTAGTGAAACTGATACTCCTAACAAGATCCAAGCTGGCATAGTAGCTGGCTGAGAAAACGGGTGTGCAGAGGACACATTGCATTGAATCCTTGACGGGTGTCCCTAGCTAGTCTTACAGCTACCGTATATATCCACGTGTTCCTTGCGTGTTTCCTGTGTTTTTGTTATAATTTCATAATTTTACAGTTCCAGAAATTGCCCCCAAACTTACACTAATAAGTGTCACAAAGTCATCAGCCCAGCTGTCCTGGGAACCAGTCCCCTTGGAGAGACGCCATGGATTTATAAAAAACTACACCGTCTTCTGGACTGACAGTGATAGAAGAACACTTTGTAAGTTATGTAGACTGATGTCAGTCATTACAAAACTCAGGGGGTTATTTATCAAAATCCAAAATTATATTAGAATTTTCTGAAAACGTTTCCCCTTATCTATTAATACATTTTCCCAAAAATGTCTTGTTTGGGAAAAAACTTGATAAAACCGCGAAAAAAATGAAAACTGCAACTTTTTTCGGGTTTGATGGCTGAATACCGCCACTTTTTCAGATTTTACGCCCATAAACCACAAAATGTTCGGATTAGTGTGTGAAACCAAGCACAGATCAGGATATCATTTCGACTTCTCCCATTGACTTCTACATGAACTCAGCAGGTCTGTGTTGGAATACTTTTTTTATTCTGATTTTTAACACCCTCTGGGTTTCATAAATCCAGGAACAATTTTAGATTTTTTAAACTAAAAAATTCTGTTTTTCCCCTTTAAATGGCCAATGAGAAAAAATCGGGCTTTAATAAATAACCCCCTAAAGGCTATTTTGAACTAGATTTTATACAATTATTTTTATAGATTGTATTATATGCAAGCACTGGTGCAGCACAGGTTAGCTACTTAAACTATTCCCTCATTAAGGCAATTCATATCTTCTCATTCATACAAACTCACGATTACACATGTTAACAAACTATAGCTTTTTGGACCAGGGACACCTATTCATCTATATTCAAGAAAAAAACTTTTCATATTGCTTTTCTTTCTCATTTTTTAGCTGTGACGCTGAACAGCAACTTGACAAGGTTTGTGATCAGGAACCTGCAGCCTTTAGGAATGTACACTGTGCTTTTAAGCTGCTCAACATCTGAAGGCAGTGTCAATGGATCAGTCCTCATGATTTATACCACTCTCTTAGGTAAGTATAAAGGTGGCAAAGTGAGTAAACAAATGAATGTTTGGAAAGCCCCTGTACTAGATACAGCATAACAGAATATATTTTAATTGTTACAATCTTTTATTATCCAGATGAGATGGAGATCCACGTATTAATAATGGTTCTGTGTATGTCATCTGTGATGATTGTTATTGGAAGCTCCTTCATTTGCCTGGGAAAACATAAAGGGTAAATTTCTGCATTTCTTGTGAAAGAGTTTGGGGGTTAAAGCAGTCCTCTACAACCCATTTCTGGGCAGTGATTCCATGTCCTTCGGTATGGGGTGTATAAAATACATTTTAACATAACTAGCAACCGTGCACTAACCTCTTTCACTACTATCTTCACATTTTATGGGCCCTATTGTACTTTGTTTCACAAACTACTTTCCTGTATTAAATTTGTATTTTGTATCAAGCATGGGCATTGCCCTTCAAGAAGGTTGATCTATTGTCTCACCAGTAAGAATGTGCTATGTACAAGTAATTTCAAATATTTTTTCTCTGATCAAGTTTAGTCTCCAGCTTACTGGTAGTTAGATGTCAGCAGCATATTTTTACAATTATTCATTGTTCAACAGTACTAGTAAGCCGTTCATGTTGCTTTCTTGTTTGACAGAGTGAAGAATAAGTTTTGGCAAGTTGTACCAGATCCTGCAAACAGCAGCATGGGGAAATGGAGGCCAGTATGTCATGAGGTAAAATAAATTAATATTGGAGATTCCTGGAAAATTTCAGGATTTATAGCATCCTTCAAACCTTGTTCTACAATAAAATATGCAGGCCATTATTCAGCGCAATGGGATTTCAGTAACAAATGTATAAATGTAAAAAAACAAAGCCACATTGAACCAGGGATAATTATTTGATGTTGGACATCTCATCCCAACAAAGCTGCTTGACAATGTGTTTCTGCCTTGTTTTTATCAGCTGTATCCCCCAACAGCTATTATTTCCTATGATCAAACACTTACTTTCTAGATAAAAAGGCACCTTGGTTGTGTACAGGCACCAACTGGCTGAAAACTCTTGGGGCTATGAGCTTTCAGCAACACCTTATAAAATTACCCTTGTGCTGCTAATTCTTGGAATCTGCCTTATGTTATTTCAGAGTTAATTCTGTAGTGCTGCAAAACAATTGATTTTTCAATAGCAAGAAAATATCTGAAGTTAATGTTTTTATTGCTAGCTGTCACATAGGGTCCATTAGACGTATTGACTTGTACAGATTTTGAGTTCTCGCCACACATTTTTATAAGCAGGGTGCACTCTATAATATTTGCCACACTGAGGCAGCTTTAGTAATGCTGCTCCACATTACCCCCAGCGTTTACCCTTTACACTTTTGCAGGGGGTTCAGGGCAAGGCACTAACCGCTGAACTGGAATTTTCAGCTTTAAGTAACCAGCTCTTTCCACCTTAGGTAACATGCTGGCTTTGCCACTTGAGGCAATGTTCTGACTGAACATAAGATTAGGGGTTGTTTTACCTTGTAATAAGGTTACATATACATAAATACATTGTAGTATCATTGATTCTAATAAAGTTCCAAGAGTTGGGGTTTGAGGAATATCTTGAACATTAAATCAACATTCACCCCAGTCAAGCTATCTTAATCTCAGACAGGGCCATCCAGCTGGGGCAACCTCAATCTTTGGGAATTCTTCTATAAGGAATACCTTGGACATACAAAACAGTTTATGTTTACTGTATTTAATTATTTATGTAATAAAGAAATGTAATTACTTGTTTGGATGTTACATCCTGTAGACCCCCAAGATGTCACTTAACATCAGAGAAATGATTACGAGTGATCTCACAATTCTGGAGGGGTGGCCTGAGAAGAAACCCCCATCTACAGATGTCACCAAATGCACTCCTGTTTCATTTGAACACAAACCACAATGCAGTACAGATGATGCTGGGGTCCAGAGGCCCTATATCAATGTTGCTGACACTGTGCAGTATGCTAAGGTGATAACAGGATACTTTGGACAAAGTCCCACATCAACTTCCCACTTACGGTCTAACTCCACACAACCTCTCCTTAGCAACACATCTCCCAGCCCCCAAACCTATGAGAATATGTGGTTTCACAGTAACAATGAAGAAGATAGCATCTTTCTTATTGAAGACGAGAACCTGAGCAACTTCCCTCTGTTGCAGGCACTGAAGATCCAAGAGGATGGAGATATCTTCAGTTTTTAGGAATGAAGGATCTAGCAGTTGCTTTTAGACTGAGAAAGCATACCTGTATACAATGCTGGGTGTACACATGTAAATTTATGTGAAAGGAGTACACATGTACATCATACAGCACACATTCATAGCACTGAAGCAGGGAGGAGACTTTAACTGAGAAAAGGGCATATAATGACTAAATTTGACTTGTAGCCTTCACTACCAAACATTCTGCATTAAGAATATTGCCTTCTTAACAAAAATGGCTAACTATAAAGGAAACGTGGTAGTGCAACATACAAGGACTTTTTAAAAGGAACTGCTATTGGCAAGAGAGCCTTATGTGCCATTTCAGTAGTTTGATTATTTTACTCAAACCCCTGTTTTTCTATATTACAGTATTAAATCCACATAAGGACTGCAAATAGTAGTCCTGTCTTTTTCCAATAACAGAATAGCTATGTAGGGACCTCATCGGCTCCAAGCTCGTGAGCAATGATTTTTAAAAAAAATATGGGCAGCAGTCAGTTAAGCAAACACAGCAAGACTTCCCCCAATCATGAAGACTATAAAGATGGAAAAAGCTGTTTTGTTTCATTTTCCCCAAATTGTTACTCTCATTGCCATTTCTCAGTATATCCTTTGATCTAAATTTCCTTACTTAAAAAGCCTTGTGAACAGGTATGGAATTTAATGCTCAGGATAATCCAAGGTATTTAGAAATTCCATAATAAAGCAGAAGGCTGGCACCTTTATCCTCTGCCAGCTACTGCAGCAATCGTATGATTGTCCAGGGAACGCCTTATGCAACATGCCTCTCCAATAAGAGGCCTCTGATAAGAGGCTGGCCTTATGACAGTGGAGGGGCAGAGCAGAACCACCCCCCATACCAGCATGAATTTGCAACATCAAAAACTACCAAAAATGTATTTTTTCAGGAAACAGATTTTTCTGTTGTATCCATTATAAGATTTTAACAGAAAAAATGTAGTGTGAGCACTGGGTGGGAGAACAATCTGACCAACAGGGTCTGTGGCATAACTAGGAAATGTGGACAATAAGTGGGACCGATCTCTCTCTAGGCCACCCAAACTGTTTGAAAGGAGACCAGATTTGGTAAGATATTTTAAACTACAAATCAGTCTGAATCCCATAGAGTTCTCACCACTTCTGGATCTGCTACTCCTATTGCTATGCCCCACATATGGATAGGGTATTTTGGGGTGGTAATGTAGGCATATGCAGACATGATGGGGAACCTCAAACCCATACTTTGTCCTCCATACAATCCCTACTGAGATTTCATGTTCTTCTGGGTCCATAAGTTTCACCTACTACCTCTTTATGCTTCAGCCCTTCTGTTCCCTTTCCTGGAAAGTTCTGTCCCTCTCTAGATTTCATTCAAATTGTAATCGTATTCCCACAGTTTAGGGCTATGCAACAGGACCTCATCTGAAGCTTGGCATTGCAATCCCTAATTGTGTGTCCCATTAGATTTCACATTTGTTCAACCCCTTGAAAAGATTTACAGTATATACACATGCATACAGTATACAGACCTATTGATACACTCGATCATTAGGCCTAGCAACTTCGTCTATACCATTTCAGGTTTATTTATAAAATAGTTCTACCTCACATACCGTATGTTCTAAACCTTTCTTCAGTCTCTCCTCTTTTTCCAGTATACGCTACCCCTTCTAAATGTGAAAATTATTTTAATCACAGGTGTTACATAGTAACATAGTTAAATCAGGTTGAAAAAAGACAAAGTCCATCAAGTTGAACCCCTCCAAATGAAAACCCAGCATCCATACACACACCCCTCCCTACTTTCACATAAATTCTATATACCCATAGCTATACTAACTATAGAATTTAGTATCACAATAGCCTTTGATATTATGTCTGTCCAAAGTGCATAACCTTGCATTCATCAACATTGAAAATACAAAAAAAGGTGGTTGTGGGTGCACACCTAAGGCTAAATTTTAATATATTTAGGTACAATGGAAGTGCTACTGATCTGGTCAATCAATGCACATTCCCTGATGCCCTGTCTAAGTAATTCAATAAATATGCAAGTGCATGTACAGTATTTTAAAAACAGGGTTTCATAAAATTGATAAGCCACCATACCATGTCAAGGTAAACCCCACACAGTGGTCCCTAACTTGTTGTTTGTGTGGTGTTTACCTTGACGTGGTATAATGGCTTATCAATTTTATGATCATAACTATGTAACTAAAAAACCCTGATTTTAAAATACATGCACTTGCATATTTATTGAATTACTTAGTCAGGGCATGCCAGGTATGGTTATTTCTTTAGTGCATGGCTTTAATTCTGGCTTTACATACAAACACACTCCTCCACCCTTTTTAATCCCTCTGTCCTTCCTAAAAAGGGTGTAACCATTTAAATTCACAGTCCAGTCACATGTTTCATCCCACCAGGTCTCAGTGATACCATTTATATCCTAATTTTTAGAGCATGCAATTAATTTTAGGTCTCCCATTTTACCTGACAAACTCCATGCTTTTGCCAGCATACAGCGGAGGTTACTACTTTTACTTTTGAAATTTACATTACTTAGTGGAGAATTATATGTTAAGTTAGTATTCCTTGTAACTTTTGTATACAAAATTATATGTTAAGTTAGTATTCCTTGTAACTCTTGTATACAAAAGTTGCAAAATTTTCGTCTGGAAGTGGCTGCCTGAGACGTGCACCTTATTGACACACTAACTCGTTGGTGAGTGCTGACTTCTTATCTACTCTGTTTTCCTTGTAACAGAGGGACCTCCTTAACTGGTAAATTGTATGCCCCCCTCACTCCTCCCCAATAACCCCTTACTAATCCCACTGCCCCACCTACCCTAGCTTCCCCATAATTCTTTATCTCACCCACCCCCCCTTGCCTAGTTTAAACACCCCACCAACCTCTTAGCCATTCTTTCCCCTAGCACCGCGGACCCCCTTCCATTTGCAAACTGTCACGACTGTATAGGTTGTACCCCAAGGAAAAATCAGCCCAGTGCTCTAGGAACCCAAACCCCTCCTTCCTACACCAAGACTAGAGCCACGCATTTGTTCCCTACCACACTAGTGATAATGCTGCTGAGATTATACCTGATCTGGTTATAACCAATACAGTATAAACAACTTGTAGCAGTCTATATTCACAGCTGGAAGTCACTAGTGCGAGTGCCACAAATTTTGGGACAGTGTTCCAGAGAAATAGCAACAGATTATATCTGCTTTGTGGACTATTGATTTAAAAGAGATAAGGGATTCTGTTATTGTGGTTGTCATTGATACCACATTATCACAGTAAGTATTTGTAGGACTAGGCAACAAAACTGCAAGTTTATTTGTGTCCAATCAACGAAAGTTATTTGGATCAGGACAGAGGGGACAAAGCTCAGAACCTAAACCCATTTTACATGCGGTTTTAAGAAGAGAACGTCCATTTCTTTGTCAATCTGTAAAATGATAAATTATCTCTATATCCAGGTACACTTATGTATGATACAGTCTGCACTGCTGCAAATATATCCGTTTTGCCCTGCACACTGTATTTCTATAAGTGCCTCATAGTAACCCCACTCTTGTGTACAACCACCACAAAGTGCACTTTATGCCTTTAAAGAGTTTTTATTACAATGTTACATTTATGCTTAAATATATATATTTTTGGTAAACGTTGTGTAGTACTTTCAGAAGAATATGTGTTCTTGATTATAGAAAGTAGTTGTGTGTACTTTTTGTTTGATTTTGTAGATATAAATGTGTTTTATGTGAATGCATAAGCTACTCTCCTATTTCATAAGTGTATTTGCTATCTAAATGCAGTTGCATTTGATATCAATGTTCTGTAAAATGTTGATGCTTTAAACAATAAACCGTAATACCTTGTATTAGAATCATGTGCTAGTTAAAATGATATACTTACAGACACAAGGGAAGATTTACTTAAAGATAAGTGTAACACAATTGGTAAGACAGCTCTATACAATATTACATTATAAACTGCAAGTTTCTCTTTTAATTTAGTGAACTTTTAATTCACTTCTGATTTTTCTGGGAACCTCACTTAGGACCAGTATCCCTTTAAATGCCACAGTTATCCACGTTAAGGTTCCAGAACGGTGTATGCACCATTTGCTTTACTCCCGATGTTAATTGGCACTGGATTCAGATATGCCTTTCTGTATTGTGTTGCATGTGATGTTATGGATGTTAAGTGCTCCCAAAAATTATTTAAAGACCACTCATTCATGCTGCCAGTAAATTAAATGGCAACCTTCTATCACTGCATACTTGGAATATATTTAGGTATTAAAATGCAACAGACAGTTGCCACTACAGTTATGAGTAATATTGAGTATTTTCCTGTTGGCATAAAAAGACTGATAGAGAAAGCACTGTGTGTGACATAACCCTTTGTGTTGCGTTTAGACAGGCAGACTAGAATGTTTTCTGCATTTCTATGGCAGTTCCTTTAAACATTTTCTCGGATTTTTCTTGTTATACTATAATCTATTGTATATCCAGCTGCAAAGAATGAGGTATCACTCTAAACCTAAAAAAAATTCCAGCTGTTCTAGCAAGGCCCTAGGACAGATTTTACATAGAAACAAAGCTCATTAAATTACCAAAGGGCATTAAAATATATTTGTCTTGAGCAACTCCTCTAACAGAATATTTCATGTCACTGGATAATCTAATGATATGCAAATATGAGGTAAAGCTTCCCAGAAGACTGTACTGAAATCGATGGTCAGGCAGTAGTTTGTTGGAGATGTGTCCATACCATTTTCCAGGCAGTACAGGCAATTTACAAGTCTGTGATGAGGGTGGATTATGGAACTTTAGCACATTGCATTTTGGCACTTTAAAAGAGAACCCCCCTTCCCTCCTCCCCCCCACCCCACCGGGAAAATGCCCCTAACTTTTTACTTACCCCTCGGTGCTGAGTCACAGCATCGGAGTTCACAGCAGTCATCTTCTGGGTCATCTATGGTAAGCTGAGACAGAGACTGGAGAACAGGGCTGGATTTGTGGCGAGACCACAAAGGCCCAGGACTAGGGCGGCGAAATTTTAGGGGCGGCATGCCGCCCAGCCGCATCCTAGAATGTATAGGGAACGCAGAGTTCTCCAGCGCTACGATGCATGCGCATGTGCACACTTGCGCAAGAAGGGGGAATGGTGTGAGCCGATAGCAGGCGATAGGACCCTGAGGCATCGGGCGCCCAGGGGAGAAATCCGGTGCTGCCGGCGAAGTGGTGCATGCACAGTTGGAGCAATTTACCGGTTTTGCAACAACTGCATAAGGACCGAAATGGACGGAAATTGCCAGCAGCCGGAAGAAGATAGCTGCGATGAACTCAGATGCTGTAAATATGCACCAAGGGGTAAGTAAAAAGTTAGGTCTATTTCCCGGGGGGGGGCAGCTAGGCTGGGGCGGAGCAGGGAGGGGGTCTACGCGGGGTGGGGGGGTAGGGGTTTTCGTAAAGGGTTTGTTTCTCCCCATAAGCCTCTGAAACAATGAGCCATCCCCTTAGCTACATGATTGGATTGTGAATAGTTGTAAAACCACTAGGAAAAACCGAAGGGTGCCATTCATGCAGCATAAAAAACATGTCTTGCCCTGAACAGTTACCAATGTGTCCCTGACTGTTGAGGTAACACAGGACTGCTGGCCCCTTCCTTCCTCCTTGGTGTAGAACAGTTGTCTACCTCTCTCTCACTACCTACAGTTAGCACCATGGAATCTGGTTTCCAACTTGTTAAAACCTAACTATGTATGGTTAATAACTGGCCCCCACTTAGGCCCCAATTTCAGGCAGCTAACCTCGGGCCATTTGGCTTCAGTAGCACTATCCTAATTTTGATCAATTTCACCCATTGTCTTCCCCTAAATTTGCTCTAGTTCTGTCCCAAATTGTAATAAATCTGGCCGAAGTTTGACAAAAACACTAGAATATCATGCCAGTTTAAAAATAGTATAAAAATCCAAGATTGGCCCAATTTCAGAAATTGTCATCTCCTAAATTATCAAAAAAACACACTCTCACGTGCCACTGTGGACAAAAAAGCCTAAAACCTGTTGGTATATTTCACTTGGTATAAGGTAGGTAAAATTTTGTATGTTTCACCTACTATATTGTCCCAAATTAGTCCATATTTTTTTATAAATTGTGAAAATTCTGCTTATAAAACTCTGGACCAGAACTTGAAACAAGTCTGTTTAATGGTAACAGCGAAACAGGGAAGACCCTGCCAGCACCATTCTTCACCTTTTTGGAACAGGGAACTTACAAACTTTACAGAGTTAATGAAGTGTAAAAGATATCTCTTTTGGTATGTAACTACGCCATTTCACTAAGATGTAGATTTTACTGAACGTTACCTCTTGTGCCAGACTTGCCTTCGCCACCTCAGACCAGGCTAAGTGCAATAGAGTAGATAGGACTTCCTAAAAAAATAGTTAAAGATTTTTCTAAGTCCCAAAAAATGCTAGCGTCTTTTCCTTTTTCAGGGTGATAGGCTGAAAAAGAGCGTAAATATTTTTGGGGTAACCTGCTTCCCCCTACATTTCCTAACATATGGCACATAAACGTTACACTGGGCTCATGTGAAGGGCAATATAACAACTCTATTTTCTTTTATTAAGGTTTCCCGGGCTTGTGTAATATAATGTATTTGCTGCCAACATATACGTCCATTCAACTTTAACTTCCCGCCGTATGCAAATTAGGCAATGCTAACGCAACTTTGCTTCACTTGGCACAGTAACACTAGCGCAACCATATGCAAATTAGGCAATGCTAACGCAACTTTGCTTCACTTGGCGCAGTAACGCTAGTGCAACTTCGCCAGAGTTCGGGCCCTGGACGCTTTGGATTTAAGTGAATTAGCATTGTCCTGTCGAATCTACGCCTGGCGTAGTGTTGCGCTGAGAGCAAAGCCGTCGCTGGCAAATTTTTGGAGCTTAGTGAATTTGCCCCATTGTCTTCTTCTAAACTGGAGTAAATTCACAGGTCGGCACACACACTATTTATCTGCAGTCGGGGACGTGGCCCCTCTTTTTATTAATATTTCACCACAAAGATCAACGAAGGGAGGTTGAACCCCCCAAAACGTTGATCTTTGTGGTGAAATATTAATAAAAAGAGGGGCCACATCCCCGACTGCAGATAAATAGTGTGTGTGCAGACCTGTGAATTTACTGCTATTGCTGAGGGAGGACCAGCACCACCATTGCAGGATAAGTTTAGTGGCGGGTGAGCGGTAGATATAACACATTACTTCTCCTAAGCTGGCCCTTGGTCTGCGATGTGAGGACCCTTCTCCCGCCATCATGAACTAAATTGCCTAAAAGATTACTTTTGCTGTAACATCCCCTGTCTTTTCCTAAATTGGTCTTTAATGTGTGAAAACTCTGCCCCTTATTTAGTAAAATAGCAGAAGGGCCAGGAGCACTTTGATTTAAGATTGTTTCATTTCACCAACTCTGTCCTCCTCGAACAAATAGGGAGAAGAGGTTCTGATAGCACAAAGAGCTCTGAGAATAAAATATATGTGATTTCTGAAGGAATAATGTGTTAGTGGTCATGGCTATGAACCAACACGAAATATACGAAGTGTTTTTTATTTTTCACTGACAAATACAAGCCACAGCACTTCTCCAGCCCCTAGCGCATCTTACAAGCCGCCCCTTCCTGTAAGGCTACGTGCTGCGTCACTGCGTTTCTACACGTTAGTCGTCGTGACGCCACAGTCTTGCGAGAAACGAGACTTGTGATGTCGGGAGAAGCTGTCCTGCTGGAGTCTAAGCGCTGGGTATTATCGGGTTTGCGGGGCGTTGAAGCAGCTTTCCGGGACTGCGGACTGAGTTAAGAAAAGAGGGACTGTTGGGCGGTGTGATAGACTTGCCTTACATTAGCGACTCACTCGCCTAGCGGCTAACCCGGCCCTGTATGCATCTGCCTTAGCTTGTGTGTTTAGTAAGTCACCCACTCGCCATTCATTGCTAGCTCATGGGTTCATTTGTGCTGTCCCTGCAGTAGTACGTAGGCTGTCTATCTGCACTCACCCTTCATTTATAATGAAAAATAGTAATCATGGGCAACCTGTTGTCCCAGTCCAATGACCATATTGGATAATTGCTTTCATAATTCTACGTGCACTTGACCAATAAACATTGTAAATAATAACCCACTGATTTCCTGGAGAAAAGTTGTGGGAAAGGCAAAAAAAAAAGTTAATATTTTTTGAAAAGTAAATAGTAGCGATTCTAATAGGGCAGGCAATTAGCCCAATTGAGGTGATGAGTAAAGGCCCCATATACAGGCTGATAAAAGCTGCTTATTGGCCCGTGTGTGGGGCCATCTGACGGGCTTTCCTGATCGATGTCTGGCCAAAAGTCGGGCAGATCTAGATCCGGGTGGTCCTGTGATCCGACTGCCCATATCGGATCCATTATGATCCGATCGCTGGGCCCTAGGGCCCACGATCGGATCAGCCCAATATCGCTCACTTCTATGTGGGCATATTGGGTAGAGATCCCCTTGTTTGGCGACACCACCAAACGAGAGGATCTCTACATCTATGGCCACCTTTAGTAATGTTTGAGGAAAGGAAGAAAGAGTATGGTAGGCAGATAAAACTAGTTTACTTCAATATGCTGGGTATGCCTTTAGAATAGCTGCTGGCTTAAGCACTTTAGAGTGAGTTCCATAGACTTACTGCAAATCTTGAAGCATGCCTTGGATAACTGAAAAGTATATAATATGTGACTACAGAGTAGATTGTTTTACAATGTATTGTGGCTGAGATTGATGGAGATTCCAACCTAAAGTGATACTGACATGTTCCTAGAAAAATATCAGTGAAAAGAAGCTGCACGTGAAATATAGTCAGCTAAAAGCTCCCAAAAGTCTGGTAACGGCGACCCTCCGACACCATTAAATCATCTTGCTGAGTTGTTTCAGTCACGCTGGGCTGGGCTGGGGGCGATCCCTCCATAGGCTGGAGTCCTGTTTTCATTTGTAATTCGAGGGATCACCGCTCTCAGCCCACCATGAGTGAAACAACTTAGCAAGATGATTTAATGGTGTCGGAGGGTCGCCGTTACTAAGGTTCGCAGGGCTGGGGGGCAGCTTTTAGCTGTTTATATTTCACATGCAGCTTCTATTTACTGATACCGACACGTTCCAGTTTTTATTGTATCACTTTAATAATGTGGAGCACAAACTGTGACGTTGTGGAATTTTCTCCCAGAAGAATTTGGATGGTTTTTTAGCAAGTGAGAAAATACAGGGTTGCTGAAATTAACTGTAGTACAAAGTTGATCCAGGGATTGGTCCAATTTTTTATAGCGACCTACATTGTTTGGGGGGTATAGTTTTCCTTTAAACCTAAAAATAATAGATGTTCTCAGAGCAATCATTTTGAAGCGGTTCATTTATTTGATGATTTTATTTGCTTCATGGTTTTTTCCTTCTTTCAGCTAGGAGATATTTTTGTGTTGGAGCCATGGAGATGTCATCATATTATACCAAACTACTTGGGGAATTAAATGAACAGAGGAAGAGGGATTTCTTCTGTGACTGCAGCATAATTGTAGAGGGCCGAATTTTCAAAGCCCACAGGAATGTTTTGTTTGCGAACAGTGGTTATTTTCGAGCCATGCTAGTTCACTATATTCAGGACAGCGGGAGACACAGCACAGCCTCTCTGGATATTGTCACATCAGAGGCATTCTCTACCATCCTGGACTTTCTTTATTCAGGCAAGCTGAACGTGTGTGGAGAAAATGTAATCGAAGTTATGAGTGCGGCTAGTTATCTGCAGATGACAGATGTGGTCAACTTCTGTAAAGCCTATATCCACTCTTCATTAGACATATGCCGGAAGATTGAGAAGGAAAGTTCCTTTGGACAGGCAGACAGTGGCAGTGATGGCATAAATAGTGGAAGAGAAGCAGAGCTGGGGGCCTCACCTGAGAAAGAAAATGACAGTGACTGCCAGAAAGATCCACCCGGTGGCGACTGCAGTAGTTGCAACTCTATAGAGCTGATGGTAAAACATCACCCAACCGACGGCTCCAATGAAAGTAAAAGTTCCAACAAAGCAGTAGAACCAAAAGAGGAATTTGACTCTGATGTTGTGGAGGTGTCAGAGGGTGTACAAACCTACCATATTCCTACAGGACTGGAACAGGGAGAGGAAGGTCTGCATTCTGCATCTGGGGTTGATATAGCATGCAATAACTATCACATGAAGCAATTTCTTGAGGCTCTTTTGAGAAATAGTTCTTCCCAGAGGAAGGATGATGCAGTGCATCATTTTCCACGGGACTTTGAATCTCGTCAAGAAGATACTGGTGTCCCAATGAGCTCTATGATGGATATTCAAGGTGACTGTTTTGGGGAAGACACAGGTAATGGACCATAAGAGGGTTTTTGTATTATATAAAGCTGTATTTTTCATACCCTATAATGCAGGCAGAAGAGTTATTATCCAGAACACTTTGATTCTGGGGATTTCCAGACACAAGGTGTTTTTGTAAGTTATGGATCACAAGTCTACTGAAAAACTTGAAAAATTAAATAAACCCAATACAAATGTTTTTGCCACCAATACCAATTTATACAGCTTGGTTAGAAACAAGCACAATTTACTGGTTTATAATAGATAACAAGAAATAATTCTTAGAAAATAGAATTATTTGTGTAAAATGCTTTATGGATATCGTGTTTCCAAATAAGAGAGATCCCTTAAAATTCAGCAGAGCTGGGGGAGATAATACAAGATAAAATTGTGCACTTAAACCCATTCAAAAAGAGGCAGCTTCAGAAAGCAAAGCATATGTTTTCCCTTGGCAATTTACATTATTGCCAGTGAGAAAGCATTTCAGTATATTTGTCACTTGTGATAGAGCAGATTTATCCCATGTGCCATAATCCAAAATAGTGAAAATTTTAATTTGGAAAATATAGATTTGTGGTTATAGCTGCGAATTTCTTAAATCACAAAAAAGCTACAAACTTATATACAAATATATGCCCTTTAGTGTTTTGCAGGATCATTAATGCACCCAGTTTGCTCTGAGGAATTGTATACGCATGCTTTGTTGACTTGTGTTTAACCTGGAATTACCTCCATTCTGGATATGGCAGTAATTCCAGGGTTCCCCTGGCAGGTCACATCAGTAGCCATTACTAACTTGTGTGCGATGCCCACTCTGCTAATGTTGCTTGCATCACACTGTTGATGCAGAAATTATGCTGGAATTCTGGGTGAAAAACACTGCATTGTGGGGAAAGAATGATGAACCGCATTTAAAAAGTGCACTTTGCATCATGCGTTGCATTATAAATTAATCATTTGGTTGGTTCACATAGTGCATAATGAAATAGCAACTGGCATAGAAATGCACTACTGGGTTGTGATCCAACTAGTTGAAGTGGCTGCATTTCAACTTATCTCAATCATTAAAGGAAAAGGAAAGGCTGACTTTACTTGGAGCTGCCAAAAGTTAGGCACCCGCAAGTGATTGTGTATACTCACCTCACACCCCGGGCCGGTGCTCCTATCAGCAGAAAACTGCACCAACATTGGGGTTCTTCCAGTGAGCATCACGGAGTGATCGGCTTCCAGCTTCTTCTTTCTTTGCACGGGTGAGCATGTGCAGTAGCGTGTAAAAGCCCAACTTTAACAAAGAAGACGGCTATACTGCGGACACGCCTGCCCCGGGATATTTGAAGAAAGAGGGAAGCCAGTCTGCTCTGTGGTACTCACTGGAAGAAACCCCAGACCGGTGCAGTTTTCTCCTGATAGGAGCACCGGCCCAGGGTGTGAGGTGAGTACATATAATCACTTGGGCGTGCCTAACTTTTGGCAATCCCAATTAAAATGCAGACTTGAACCATGAAGACTTTAATTCTTTGGAAACTACAACGAAACCTCGATTTTAAGTACCCTGATTTTAAGTTCTCCTGCATTTTACAATTTTTATTTGTGGTCCCACCAATTTATAATGCATTTCAGTGGGTACATTAACCTGATTTTAAGTAATGTTTTCCTGGATTTTACATAACAATTTTGTCCTGATCTACCCAAAAATTTCTGTTTGTGAATGTTATTAGTCAAATAAAGAGGTTTAAAATATAACAATCACTTATTGCTTTAGGTTGTGTATGTGACTGACAGAGAGGCCTTGCACATGCCCCACATAGTGTAACATTGATGCTGCAATGTTTAACCCTTGTTATTAACACAGTAAATATTGTATCTCAAAGTCAAACTGACTCGTGCTTATATCCTTGAAGAAAAAGTTGTGTTAACAAATTTCCATGATTTTACATAATTTTTCCTGGTCCGCTGAAAAACATAAAATGGGGGTTGCACACTCATGTGTTCTTCTTACCTTTTCTTAAAGGGGATGTCCTAGTTGTTCCTATCAAGCTGCACAAGTGTCCATTCTGTCCATACACAGCCAAGCAGAAAGGGATCCTGAAACGCCACATCCGTTCTCACACTGGTGAGCGGCCTTATCCCTGTGACGTTTGTCGGAAAAGATTTACCCGACAGGAGCACCTGAGAAGCCATGCACTGACTGTGAGTATATGCAGCTGACTAAAGGAAATCCGTTCTTAACTAGGCTTTTTATTCATACAATCAACTAAATTACTGTACCCTGCATTTATTAGCATTAGTTCTTATGATTGTAGAACTTTAAGGGATACTGTCATCACAAGTATTCTCTGGTTGAATTACACTAAAATAAACTTGAAAACTCAAATATTTAAATTAGAATTTTCAATTCGACCTTTGATAAATTTGCCCCATAGTGCTCACATTATGATATTACACACACTCATGGCCGTATTTATATTAAGGCACCCAGCGGCCTGTGCCTAGGGCAGCAGGTTTTTGGGGTGGCCCTCAGGTGCCTATAAATGTATTTTTTAAATTAAAAAAAAATAATAATTGCCCGGCCTTTTCCACGAATTTCCATAGGTAAAAGGGTGAAAGAGCTGGGGGGGTGAAGCATAGAGGGCCGGCTGGTTGCCGGAAGTGACGTCACCGCCACGGCCATGTAGGGGCGTGTTTACGTTCGGTTCCGAGGACAGCATCGGACCTAAATACAGTCCTGCACACTTATTATTTTGCATGTGCCAAATTGGTAGGAGAGTGGTTGGGTAAGGGGAGCCATGTCTAGGGTAGCACCTGAGATAAATCTGGTGCTGTCCTTAATCACTGGTGCAAAGAGCTGTGCTGCATTTTCCATTCAATGACACAGGAAACAATTCCAGTCCTAGACATTAACTTGAAGTTCCATAATTTGAATGAAAACACTTGGCCTAAGGCTTTGTGCCGTTATGGTTATGAAAACCCCTCTCATCTGTGATTTCTAATATCCTTAAAGGGATAATGTTATGGGAAAAATGTTTTTCAAAATTCTGCACTGAAATCCATTTCTCAAAAGAGCAAACAGATTTCTTTATATTTAATTTTGAAATCTGACATGGGACTGGACATATTGTCGGTTTCCCAGCTGCCCCCAGTCATGTGACTTGTGTTCTGATAAATTTCAGACACTCTTTACTGCTGTACTGCAAGTTGGAGTGATATCACCCCCTCCCCCCCACAGCAGCCTAACAACAGAACAATGGGAAGGTAATCAATTGAAAGTATAGTTGGTGGAACAGACCAAGGTAGACGCAGAGCTTTGGTGCAAAAAAATCCTTTTATTGACACAACATGTTTCGAGCAAAAATGCCCTTTGTCAAGTGCTCGAAACATTTTTGCTCGAAACATGTTGTGTCAATAAAAGGATTTTTTTGCAGCAAAGCTCTGCGTCTACCTTGGTCTGTTCCACCAACTATACTTTCAATTGATTGCCAGTACCAAGGACGAGGTACAGGAACTGACCACAAAGGTTATAAAAATTGAGGGGAGAAATACCACATCCAGTGGAAACAAAGAAGCTTCCAACAATGGGAAGGTAACCAGATTACAGCTCCCTAACACAACAACAGTGGCCTGGTAGATATAAGAATAGCACTTAATAGTAGAATCCAGGTCCCACTAAGACACATTCAGTTACATCGAGTAGAAAAAACAACAACCTACCAGAAAGCCGTTACATCCTAAAGTGCTGAAAAGCACATGACCAGGCAAAATGACCTGAGATGGCTGCCTACACACCAATATTACAACCAAAAAAAATACACTTGCTGGTTCACAAATGAAATTTTATATTGTAGAGTGAATTATTTGCAGTGTAATTTAGAAATAAAAACTACATCATAAAAATCATGAATCTCTTTAAAATTTGTCACCTGTTATTCAGAGTGCTTGAGACCTAGGGTTTTCTGGATAAGGGATTTTCCATAATTGAGACCACTTTACCTTAATTCTACTAAAAAAAAATTGAAACAATAAACCAAATAGGATTGTTTTGCCTTTAATACGGATTAATTACTGTATAGCTTAGCTGGTATCAAGTACAATGCACATTATTACAGAGAAAAAGAAAATCAGTTTTAATTATTTGAATTATTTGAATCAAATTAAGTCTATGGGAGACGGCCATGCCGAAATTTGGAACTTTCTGGATAATGGGTTTCCAGATAATGGATCCCATACCTGTACATTATTCCCTATATAAACACAAGATCCATGAATAGCCTGTAAAATATATCCTTGATGCTTAAAAAGTGTCACCAGTTGTTATCATGCCGTAGTAAATTCACTTGTGTCCCATGACTTTTGCGTTTTAGAGAAAATTATACTGTCACATAGATTCATAGTAGATTATAGTCCTTCATATTTAAACATTTGCTCAAGTTATTTAATAATTCAATTTTTTTAGTCTAGCAGAGATGGCATTTTTACAGAAACATGCACAGAAGGGAATGGAAACATTACTATGGCCATTTCCATTAGCTGGCTTTCTAGATCAAATCATCTGCATGTTGTAGTCTTTTTTTCCTTTTTAAAAATAGAGACTACAGTGTAGTCCCCATGCTATAGAAACAGCGTTACCCTACTCAGTCAAACAGTAGGAATTTTATTCTTAAGGAATTGTTGGAAATCGCAATTTTGAGCTTGCAGTTGCCAAAATGCTGTGTGTTTGGTTGTATATCATAGGAAATTGAAAAAAACACCCCCAGATTTTAAGATGGGAGAGTATATAGACAGAGCTTTTCTGAAATGAGTCATGAGGTTGGGTAGAGAGATGAGGAGACACTTTAAAGGACCAGTAACATCAAAATTCTTTCTAAATTATATAGAATTAATTGTATAGAATGAAATAAAAACACAAAGACAAATTAAACTTTAAAATAGCAAAGCCTTTATTAAGAAATAACTTACAGAAACTCCGCTTCCTGTACTCTACAGAAAAGGCGATGATGATCCATTGTGCAATGCTCGATTTCTTCTCCCATATTCTACTGACAGTGTGTGGAAAGCGATGTCGGCGGGCTCCCCATTAGCTTCCAGGTGTAGCGAATCTACAATGTGCCTATGCCCTGTGGCCTGTACAGACTGAAGAGGCTCACACAGCGTGAACATATTTTATTTGCAGGCGCTCCTGACAGTTTCGGCAGTCACAGGTGTAAGGTGCATCGCTTGTGTATTTGGGCAGGCTGAGTCCCTGGGAGCCAAAGGATGAGCACGCTGTCCTCTTTGCAGCGCTCTCAGGTTTGATCCATAGTTGCGCCCGTTAGCTTGGAATCCAGAGAAGGAAGGCGCAGCACTGGAGATGGGATCCAGCCAGGAGCGCGCCGCTGTCTGCCCAATTGCAGAGTCTTCAAAAATCTGCCTGGCAGCTGTCTCCTCCTGCCCCAGATCTCAGCTGCTCCAACCCAGTGTGTCCGTCCTTATTTCCAGCACGAGACCTGCCTCGCATGTTTAGCTACATGCAGCGTGTAGGAAATAAGAACACACTGGGTTGGAGCTGCTGAGATCTGGGGCAGGAGGACACACAGACAGCTGCCGGGCAGATTTTTGAAGACTCTGCCATTTGAAACTGCTTCTTGCACTTGTGGTTGAAGCCCATCGGGCAGACAGCGGCAGATACACGGTACACTCCTGGCTGGATCCCATCTCCAGTGCTGCGCCTTCCTTCTCTGGATTCCAAGCTAACGGGCGCAACTACGGGATCAAACCTGAGAGCGCTGCAAAGAGGACAGAGTGCTCATCCTTTGGCCCAGAGAGACTCAGCCTGCCCGAATACACAAGCGATGCACCTTACACCTGTGACTGCCGAAACTGTCAGGAGCGCCTGCAAATGAAATATGTTCACGCTATTGGCGCAGTGTGGGAGGCCTCTTCCGATTGTACAGGCCACAGGTACATTGTAGATTCGCTACCTCCTCCTGCGCTGGACACCTGGAAGCTAATGGGGAGCCCGCCGACATTGCCTTCCACACACTGTCAGTAGAATATGGGAGAAGAAATTGAGCGATGCACAATGGATCGTCGTCACCCTGTCGCCTTTTCTGTAGAGGACAGGAAGCAGAGTTTCTGTAAGTTATTTCTTAATAAAGGCTTTGCTATTTTAAAGTTTAATTTGTATTGGTGTTTTTATTTTGTTCTATACTAATTAATTTTTAAAAACATTTTTTTGAGTACTGGTCCTTTAAAGTGCAATCATTTGCGTTTTTGGTGTAAACCCTTGATAAGCATGCACATGTACAGGCACATTGGTATAAAGATCACAAGAATGTATTTTCCATGGGATAGAGAGTAAACTATGAAGTATATATTACTGTGTGCGCTGCATTTTCTGTGGGACAGTCCAGATTTGACAACTCAGCCCGGAGCGCCAGGTTTCTTAGTGAAATATCACAAGTTTCTCTTTGAATCTCCTGCACTGATGCCAGGAAACATACAAAGTCTCTGAAACGTAATTAAAATAAGAGTCTTTTTAGCAGAGAGACCAGAACACTGAGAAGCTGCACTTTTGATACATTTGTAACAATTTAAGATAAGCAGGTTTCTTGGGGCTTAAAGGGCGATTTCTGCTTCATTAGCAAAACTGTTATAACACATAAAACATGGCCCTAAAACTCCCAGAAATGTGTTCAAACTTTCATAACCTGCCAAATTTTGTAAAATGGACATGGTAATTAGGGGTGTGTCTATAAAAAGGCGTGGTAAAATGTTGCTGCACTACACTCATCTAATATTTTTGTTTCTCTTTACATTTTTCAAATGTTGGAAGGTATGCTACTGTACCTTTGCAGCCCCTATTAAATGAAAAATGAAAGTTTTTAAAGTAATGAAAATATAATGTACTATTGCCCTGCACTGGTAAAACTATGTAGTATTTGCTTCACAACTATAGTTTATATAAACAAAGCTGCTGTGTAGCCATGGGGGCAGCCATTCAAAGCTGAAAGAGGAGAAAAGGAACAGGATACACAGCAGATAACAGATAAACTCTGTAGTATACAATGGGGTCTTCAGAACTCACACCAACTTATTCCCATGCAATATTTGGTGTCATGGGAACCCTTTAGTTGTAGATAGCAAATAACTAGGCAGCCCTGCGATCACTGTGCTCACCTTAAAGGGGTGGTTCAACTTTAAGGTAACTTTTATTATGTTATAGAACGGCCAATTCTAAGTAACTTTTCAATTGGTTTTCATTATTTGTTTTTTATAGTTTTATATTTATTTGCCTTTTTCTTCTGACTCTTTGGAGCTTTCAAATGGGCATCACTGACTCCCTTCTAAAAAACAAATGCTCTGTAAGGCTACAAATGTATTGTTATTGTTACTTTTTATTTCTTGTCTTTCTATTCTATAACTGGAGAGCTGCTGAATAAAAAGCTAAATAACTCAAAAACCACAAATAATAAAAGATGAAAGTAAATTGTCTCAGCATATCACTCTCTACGCCATACTAAAAGTTATCTCAAAGGTGAACAACCCCTCATGCTGCTCCTCAATATTGTCCCTTTAAAATTGCATTTAGTGTCAAAACTGCTAACTCCCCAACATGTACATTTTCCAGGGAATGACCTACCAATTTCATAGCTCACTAATAATGTTATGTGATCACTAGCATAGTCTATTGTCACTGGTGATGTGGTGAAACAAATAAGGCCCTTGGAATATTCCAAAACACTTTCCACTGAAATCCATGGGAAGTGTTTAGGAGTCTTACTGCATGGGTGATATTTATGGGTCCAAGATCATCTGTGGTGCTTTCTAAACAACTTTGCTTTGCAATTAGAGATGTCGCGAACTGTTCGCCGGCGAACTGTTCGCCGGCGAACTTGTTCGCGCGAACATCGGGTGTTCGCGCTCGCCGGAAGTTCGCGAACGTCGCGCGACGTTCGCCATTTTGGGTTCGCCATTGTTGGCGCTTTTTTTTGCCCTCTCACCCCAGACCAGCAGGTACATGGCAGCCAATCAGGAAGCTCTCCCCTGGACACTCCCCTTCCCTATAAAAACCGAAGCCCTGGCAGCGTTTTTTCACTCTGCCTGTGTGTGCTGAAGAGATAGTGTAGGGAGAGAGCTGCTGCCTGTTAGTGATTTCAGGGACAGTTGAAAGTTTGGCTGGCTAGTAATCGTTTTGATACTGCTCTGTTATTGGAGGGACAGAAGTCTGCAGGGGTTTGAGGGACATTTTAGCTTAGGTAGCTTTGCTGGCTAGTAATCTACCTTCTACTGCAGGCTCTGTATGTAGCTGCAGTGGGCAGCTGTCTGCTTCTGATCTCATCTGCTGACTGCTGCAATAACAGTAGTCCTTGTAAGGACTGCTTTTATTTATTTTTTGTTGTTTTACTACTACTACTACTACTACTACTATAAAGAGCCCAGTGCTATTAGTCTAGCAGTGTTGGGAGTGGGACTGGTGTGCTAATCTGCTGCTCCTAGTAGTTCAGCAGCACCAACTTTAATTTTTTTTTTTAATATTCATTTTTTTTTATTTTACTTTTTTTATTTTACTACCGCTGTAGTAGTGTATAAGTTGACCTTTTAGGCATTATTTGCCCTGTAGGCATTATTTGCACACTGTTTTCTTCAACCCGCCATCGAGCTGTGTGACCTTGTTCACATTCTGTCTAAATATCCATAATATTACCGTCTCCAGAAAAAACACCGGAGTCACTTTTTCAAGGCCATATATTATTTTAGTAATCGTATCCACGCTGTAGTATGTATTCGTTGCCTTGTAAGGCGTTATTTGCACCTGTTTTCTTAACCGCATTCGGCGTGTGACCTTTTCATCTCTCCG